>NC_056738.1:206545071-206565071 GCF_019279795.1 Protopterus annectens
TCCATAAAATGTCTGCATAACTGTAAAAACTGTGGTTTTGAATTAATTCAGTTGCATTGCAGGGCTTGCTCTGTTGTATTCAGTCAGTGGTAATAAAACACAAGATGGTTGTTAGAGGCACATTTTCTGCTTTAGCAAAATCTTATGAGACATGAGCCTTGAAAGATTCTGCTTTACTGGTAGTTTCAAATAAGCTCATTAATTTAAAGATCTCACCTGAGGGTTTTTTCTTTTTGCCAGGCTTAATGATGATCTAGTCAACTCAACCTGAAGCTAAAGCCAGAAGACTTGCAAAATGCACCACAGAAAAGCTTTTGGACAACTCAGCCCTTCTTTGCAAGAGTGCACATAGGAACACTCGCTCACCCAACCTACCAAAATCGGACAAGCAAAAAGCATCACCGTGTCTCCAGGCCAACCAATAAGCATTGTCACCTCCTCTCTTTAAGAAGCCTTGGTAGTAGCTGGGCCTGGCCTATCACTTTTTTAATTTCTCCAAGTCTTTTGGGTTTCTATTACCATGATGTGAATGGACCCCATTCCTAAGTGAAAGTATGATTGAAGTTCATGAAATTAGTATTGTTTCAATCTTTTATGTCAATCAGAAGTGCTCTTCACAGCACCTGTAATGTGCCCAGTAATGACTCCTTCTGCAATTGCTATGGAGTTACATGTACTGGTAACATATCTAAATACAACTGTAGATTCTTTTTTTGTAAGACCTATTGCTCCTACTATCGGAACTGTCTGGGTATCTTTCTTCCACATTGCTCTTGTTTCAGCTTGTAAATGCTGATATTTTATGACTTTGTGCCTCTCTGTATGCAAGACACTATAGTCACTGGGTGTAGTGATTTCAATGATCAATGCTACTTTTGTCTTCTATTCATGGACCACTATATCTGGTTTTCTTGCATCTATCTTTTGAACTGTCGGTAATGGATGATCCCATGTGATGTAGACTTCATCATTTGTTATGATGCTGTGTGGCTCATGTTTCCAGTGTTTTCTAGCTACTTCAATACCATAATATTTACACAATCCCCAGTGCAACAGTCTTACCACATTATTATGCCTTTCAGTATTCAGTCCTTCTGCCATTAGTAGTTCACAAGCAGCAAAGAGGTGTGTGACTGTTTCCAATTCTGTTTTAAAAAAAACTACATTTGTTTGTTTCTCCCACATGTTCAATGGCTTTGTGAACCAATGTGTGTGTAGTCCACTATCTTGGGCCACCAATATTAACCTTTCATCTTTTGGTTTGAATTTGCCTCTCCTTAACAATTCCTGTGTTCAATCCTGATCAACATGAGGTTCTTATAGAAGTTTTCTATACTTGCAACTATATTTATGCATTTTCCACATTTCTTGCCTTCCCATCTGATCCTTCACCCTATATTCTTTCTTTTGTTTTTTGGCACATTCAGTTGCCACCTGATTTTTATCTACTTCTGGTTTGATTCGCATTCCTGCTTGATGTTGATATGCTTCTGCTAGACCAAGCAGGGAAGTCATCTTAGATTTGTTCTCCTCATGTTTCAAAACTTTCACTGTGTTTGCATTCTGTGAGGTCAACAGATATGTGTGCAGTCCCACGATTGTAGATCTATTCATGTAATGAATTTCAAGGAGGTCTATACCTTCTTCGGAATGGGGAATATATAATCTTGGTATGCAATGATTTTTATAAATCATTTGGTGAGCATGAAGTATCCTTCTTGTTTTCCTATCTAATCCATCCAACACATTTTGGGGCCAGTCAATCACTCCAAAACTGTAAGTTAGGACAGGAAGAGCAAATTGGTTTATAGCCTGAATTTTGTTCCTAGATGTCAACACTGTTTTCAGGATTAATTTAAGTCTTCTAAAATATGCCTTACTAAGTCTTATTAGCATCTGTTCATGTTTTATTGTTGCTCCTTCATCAATTCCCTAATATTTATACACTCCCTCTTGCTCAGGTTCTTTTATATCACATTCTTGTCACAAACTGATGCTTTCTTGGTGCTGGAGTTTTTCTGCTTTAAAGGTTGCTTTCTGTCTGAATGGAGAGATGATAAATCAGCAAGCAAAGGAGAGAATTATTGCTGAAATTGAATTCATCCTCAAGTTTTGTTAATTATCTTCATAAGGTGGACCCTGTTTTTCACAAAATCTCACCAAGAAGACACTGATATATAGACTGTATTTCATGTAGCATATATCATGGACAGAGGTAGGTCAAAAATTAAAAAAGATCACTGGATGCACAAGGCCCAGGATAAGAAAGTGCCCAGTCCTGGTAGGTGCACTGGTGCCAGGACTGGACAAAAATGACCGTGTAGAATCCTCAAAATAAGGAATCATTCCTACAGTAGGGCTAAGTTAGGCCCAGGGGGAGGATGCCCTCCTACTGTAGAAGGAAGTAACAGTCCACAAAAATCACAAAAACTGATAGGCCAAAGAAGCACTATAAAGATGATGGAGTAGACTATTGAGGATAAGAAATAAATTATGTATTGTTACTATTATGCAAAAAGCCCAGAATTTCCAGATACAAGATCTACAAAAAGATTAAGAGAGAAATTAGAGGAAAGAAAAATACTTCCACAAAAAACTTTCAGAAGCCTCAAATAAAAATGTGTGTTCATTAATACAACAGATTTGTGAAAAACGTTATATAGATCAATAAACTTTTATCTGTTTGGAAAAAGAAGCATCTGTGGAAGTGTGAAAATATAAACAACAAAATCTAGAGATTTTTGAAAAGTATAAAAAAGAAATATGGACATGAGAAAGAAAGAGGGCTTTGATAAGGTGAAATACTTATGCAAAGTCAAAAGCCAAATTAATCAATACAAAAAGGCAGCCCCAAAGATATTCAAAGAGAAATACAGGCAAAGGCATCCAGATATGGAAAATTTCACAATAAAGAAAATAATATCACAAAGAGGGAATGTAGAAAAGAAGATTAGTAAAGAAGAAGTTAAAAAATAGAAGCTGAAGTTATGGAATGCTTGCGAAGTGAAGGATTTGGTGTAGAAGGTCTAACACAGGAAACATCACAGCACAATGGAACAAGTCACCAAAGTAAGGCGAAACAGAAAGATCAGGAGACATCTGAAGCTGAAATATGGAAATGGGAAAGAAAAAGATTTAATATGGTGTAATATTTATGCAAAGAAGAAAGTAAAATTAAGCAATACAAAAAGAACAACACCAAAGATATTTGAAGAGAAATACAGGCCAAGGAATCCATACATGGAAAACTTTGCAATACAAAAAATATGAAGACAAAGAGGAAAAGTATTAAAGAAGATTAGTAATGGAGAAGTTAAAGAAATAGAAACTGAATTTATGGAGTACCTGCAAAATGTTCAGTGCAGAAAATGCAGAAGATTTAGTGTAGAAAATCTCACTCAGAAAGCACCACAGCAGGATAGAGCAATAGACATCCAAATTAAAAAGAAGCCAGTGGAGTGGGAAGCAACTGGTCAGTTGCCATATGAAGATATTTTGGAGATTTCCACAGAAAACCAGTATAAATGTTCACTTGAAGCTGGACAGCAAGTGAAGGAACAGGAAACTATGACAACTCTTGAGCAGTCAATGTTGAGGAGTGGTATTCCAGTGAGTCCCCATATGACAGAACAATGGATGACACAGGAAGAAATTGAAGGAAATGTGTCACAGGAAGATGCTATAGAACTTTCTACAGAATGCCTCCAGGAAATGGAAAACAAAAAATGTGCCCTCAGTTTAGAAGAAAATGAGCTAAGAGAAGAGTTGCTTGATATAATACAGATAGATAGACATATTAAGATCAACGACAGAAATAGACTGAAGAAGGTCAACAAAACCCAAAACGTCAGACTTTGATAAAATAAATGAACATAGTAATTAGGACTGACCATAGAGATCCATGCAATATAATATAAGTAAACAGGATATATTACTGTGCAGCTAAATTAATAACAGATAAAATTCTGCCACAAGAACACAGGGTAGTGAGGGAAAGGAAAGGGAGAAATCGAATACCATCATGGAAGTATCGAATAGAGATAAAAATAAAGCAGTTAAGACAACAATTGTCACTGTTAGAGGAGTATAGAAGAGGGAACAGAGCAACAAAAATACTCAGAAAGATAGACATGATAAAAGCAATGCGCACTATTATAATGGATCAGGATCTGTCTTGCACTATTACAAATAATAAACTAAAAATATTAGCACAGGCAGAAAAACTTAGAAGATACAAAGATAAATATAAAGAGAAAGTACAAAATAAGCAATTTATTGATGACCGCAAAAAGTTTTATAGAGAATTAGGAAACAAGGTAAAAGGAATTGAAAGGCCACCCAAAAGAGAAGAAATAGATACATTTTAGAGAAATATTTTATGAAGATCCTGTGGGATGTAACACATATGATAAATGTACAGAAGAAGTAAAAGAAAGTATAAGAAGTTCAAAGGTACAGGATATGACATAGGATGGAATAACAGACAGAGAGATTGAAACAAAGTTAAGAAAAGCCTCTAACTGGAAAACACCAGGCCCAGGTGAATTACCTGACTTCTGGTTAAAAGTATCAACATCTTTGCATGAAGATTTAGCCATGAGTAAGAATAATTTATATGCGCACCCTGAACAGACAACAACTTGGCTAATAACAGGAAAAATAATGTTCCTACGTAAGAGTGAACCTGCAAGCTACCCTAAAAATTATAGAGCAATAACTTGCCTTTTATGTATAAACTATACATTGGAAATGATGCTGACAGAGTTTATAGTTGGGAACTAACTTTGGGTGGCATGATGCAAGGCAATCTTCTTCGGCTAGGCTTATATAGGCTCCGGGGCCATTAGCCTAGTATACACCTATGAACCTATTTAGAAGAAAACTCAGTCATGGCAATAGAACAAAAGGGCAATAAAAGAAAGTCATATGGAACAAAGGATCATCTGTTGCTAAATAAAGTCATAATGGAGAACTGTAAAAAGGGGAAGAATATATGTATGGCATGGATTGACTACAAAAATGCATTTGATAATGTCCCACATTCATGGGTAAAAGAGTGCTTAAAAATGTATAAGATACACACTACACTGATCGACTACATTACACTGACCATGAAACAGTGGCAGATCACTTTGCAATTAAGCCATGATAAAGGACAAATTATTATTCCAGGGATAAAAATCCAAAGGGGAATATTCCAGGATGACTCCCTGTCACCTCTGTTATTCTGTCTTGCCCTTAACCCATTAAGCTGTCTACTTAACAGATTAGGCCATGGCTATAATTTGGTTCATAGAAAACAACAAAATGTAAAGACTTCTCATCTTCTCTTTGTCGATGATTTAAAACTGTATAGCTCATCAGATGAGGAACTGAAAGCACAGCTGCAAGTAGTCAAAACTTTTTCTGATGATATAAGAATGTCATTTGGTCTTGATAAGTGTGTAAAAGCAACCTTTAAAGCAGGAAAACTGCAGCTGGGCCTGGTTACATATGAACATTGTCATGGAAATAGAGGGTGGCTGTGCAATGAGCCCTCACATTGTTACTATGGAGATGGAAGCTGGGGACAGAGCTGGAGGGTTTTTGCATCACAGTCTGCTGCAGCGGCATAGAAGTGCATTGCTGCTCATCACTATTGGTGAAATAGGCAGCAAGAAACAGCAGTGGATGGCACTGGACCACATCACCTCAGTGAGCCAAAGCAGTGGGTCTTGCATATTTAGCTGTAAAATGGTAGCAAACTGAAAGATAATGAACTAAAGAAAGGAGACTAGGAGTACTTTAGCTGGGCAGACTTTTTTCAGGAGAAATGAGCCAGGTACTGGGATTGGTAAGCCCAGAAACAAGGAAGTGTCAGAAAATGGAGGAGGGTGTAGATCACTGATAGCAGTAATGGATAGCTGAGCTGTCTCTCTGGACTTTGCAACATATTAGACAAGGCAAGGTTGCAGGTATTCTGTGTTCTCAGAGACCTAACTGGGAAGCAACAGTCTGCAATAATAGAAATGTAGGTTGGGGTCAAGTGACTTTGGTTATGCGCTTCTTTAGAAATATTTGGAGTGGAATGCACTAGTGCTCCAAAGGAGGTACACTCTCAACTGTACTCCTTTGGCACATTCAAAGCAGAAATTAACAAAAAAAAAAAAAAAAAAAAGGAGCAAATAAAAAAGCAATCATCAGAAGAGGAATGATACCTCTACTGATGATCACCATTTTTAAATTGCTTCCCCTCCTTTACTTTTTTTCTAGCATTCATTTTATGTTTTTATCTACCTTATTCAAGTAGGTAAAAACATAAAATGAATTCTAGGAAAAGAGTACAGAAGGTGGAGCAAATAAAAAAAGCAATCATCAGAAGAGGTAGATAAAATCATAAAATGAATTATAGGAAAATGGTACAGGAGGGGGAAGAATTAAAAAAAAGGTGATCATCAGAATAGGTTTCCAAGATTCCTGCCTTGCTGAGAAGACTGAAGCCTTCACTAGCAGCTGAGAAGACTGAAGCCTTCACTAGCAAGCCAGAGGAGGTACCTTCTCAGTTGTACTGTTTTGGTGCCTTCAAAGCAGAACTTAAAAAAAATAATAATAATAATAGTATTATCCCTTAGAGTCCAATGATCCCTCTTTCTCATGCAATATCAGTTCTATTCTGTGCTGTAACAAATACTGCAAAGTTCCTTGTCTGACAAAAGGAATCCGTGAATATATTACTTTAAGTTTTTCACAGCAGTGATCCTAGCTTTCACCAAAATGCGTCTAACTCAACTACATGGTGATACAGTTGAAGGAGCAACTGGGAAGCGTTATAAAAAAAATCATCTGACTGCAACCTCTAGTTGAATCTCTAATGTTTTTCAGTTAGGCGAGATTGGTGAGCAGTCTATAATTCATTGTGAGGAAAAGAAAATGCACCCATTGAAGCTGAAACTGAAAAATGAACCATTTTGGCAGTACTTTCTCTGTTTTTAACAGAAAACAGTGCATTTTCTTTTCCTTAGCCCACTAAAAAAAAAAAAAAAAAAAAAAAAATATATATATTAAAGTTGAAACCAGAAAATGTACTCACATTTTTCTGATATGAAAACAAATTAAAAAGGGTTCTAAAAGGGAAAATGGGGCATCATGCACCCCTGCTCCCATGCCTAAATCCACCACTGCATATCCTCTGGATAAAACCGAATGTGACTAAAGTAATGCATTGCAATTAGCAGAATCTGTCAGAATTTCTGAAAGTAACAGTAGTATAGCTATTATTCGGCCAGATCTCCATGAATGCATTTTATCCAACAAAGACTTGGTTTCTGCGTGGTGCAGCTAGTATCTGGATTACAGGTAGTATACACAATGAAATTCTGTATTTTTTATTTTCATGTTACCTATGTACAATGGCAAAGTGACCAAAGAATGACTAAAGTAAGAGTAGGATGCTATGTGTTACTACACTGCTCCTTGAATTTGTGTTTATATTTATGATGGGAACAAATTAGCACTTTTAATACAGCTGACAAAGTGGCAGCAGGAGGATAAATGAGCAGATTACTGCTACTTTTATTTAATAGCAACTGGTTAAAACTAAAGTTAGTTTACATTTTTCATATGTTGAAAGGATATTTTTAGAACTTTTTATTTTTCAGATCACATATTTGCTGTTTTATTTTTAAAATGAAAGTGGTCACAGGCATATACATTCTCAAGACCTATTGAGTTCCTTAATATTAATGTGATCTTGATGGCATCATCTGGTGACAGGAAATGCTTCTGGAAGGAGATACTTCCTGTGATTCTAGTGTGTGTGTGTGTGTGTGTGTGTGTGTGTGTGTGTGTGTGTGTGTGTGTGTGTGTGTGTGTGTGTGTATGCATATAAGTGTATGTGTGTGTGTGTGTGTGTGTGTGTGTGTGTGTGTGTGTGTGTGTGTGTGTGTGTGTGTATATATATAATATATATATATATATATATATATATATATATATATATATATATATATATATGGTTCCCTATCAGAAGCCTGAAACACTATAAGCCTGAAAATCAAAATCCTGAAACCAAAAGCCTGAAAATTCAAAATCCCAAAACCCAAAATCCTGAAACTCAAAATCCTGAAAATACAAATAATGCTAATATGTCACTATAAAGACACTAATATCTACCAACTGACCCTGACCCTAACCCTAACCCTAAGGTCCGTCACTATCGCACACTCACCTGACCTGACCTAACCCTAACTCACTTAAACCACCCCTAACCCCAATATTTGTCACTATTGCATACATGCCTAACCTGCGCCCTAACCCTAACTCACTTAAATCACCCCTAACCCTAACAGAAAACCAACCGCACACTTACCTGAACCCAATGCATGACCTAACACCACAGGGCTAACAATAGCAAAGCCACAATGACGTCAGTATGTCCATTTTGTGTTTTCAGGATTTTGAGTTTCAGGATTTTGGGTTTTTGGGATTTTGAATTTTCAGGCTTTTGGTTTCAGGATTTTGATTTTCAGGCTTATAGTGTTTCAGGCTTCTGATAGGGAACTATATATATATATATATATATATATATATATATATATATATATATATGTGTGTGTGTGTGTGTGTGTGTGTGTGTGTGTGTGTGTGTGTGTGTGTGTGTGTGTGTGTGTATAAATGTATGTGTGTGAGTGTTAAAATACAAGGACTGTGAACACTTTTAACTTTGATCTCTAAGTGTGAAACACAAGGAAGTAGAGTTTAAAATGCTGAAATGGTGTTTACAATATATTAATTCGATTTTGGAAACATTCAGCCCTATATATGCAACCATGAGAGATTTGTCACCTCATATGAAAGTGAAATAAGTATTCAGAAAGATTATGAGGATAGCACAACTTGATGAGTCATTTAACTGAAATGGTTTTATAAACCAGATGCATTTATTGTTGTTTAGAAAATGTTTCTTTTATTATTTTATTTTGTTTTTATAGACACATACAACACAGCTTTGTTTGGTTCTTTTCTTTGTTTTATTTACTGATATTGTGTTGATTTATTTAGCTTGATAATGAGTTCTTTACTATCTGGGTTTGAGCTGGCTCCAATATAAAATGTATAAATAAACAGGGGCAACTACATTACTTCCTACTGACCATTGCCCTTGCAGAGAGTACCTTTGCATCATGTTCCTCTGAAACCACCAGTTGTACGAGTAGCAGTAGTAGTAGTAGTAGTACTAATATTAACAGTAATACTAAATTATTATCAGCAGTGGTAGTAATAATTGTAGTAGCAGCAATATGTTTAATGTCACATTATGATCACTTGTAAATAGGCTATAAATACTACTCAGCAATATTTTACATCAAAGGTGATGAATATCAAATGACTGTTAAATCAATGCAGTTGTCATAATATTTTAGCATCCCTATTCCCATTTGATCTTTTTAACATATTTTTAATCTTAAATAAGTATTACAAAAAGAAGGTTTGTTGCTAGAAATATATGGAAATGTAAATTTAACTGATTTTTTTGTTTTAGGCAGTGTTGAATATAGCACAAGAAGTTAAGATATCCTGGGGGGCGTGGCTAAGATGCCAAGTACAAACAGCGGGAAAGTTTTGCACTGCCTCTGTATACTTTTTCTGACAGGATTTTTTTTTGTTTTAGTATCAGTAATTACAAATATATTTATATCTTTTGTAACTTTTATAATAGTCCAGTAATATTTTTTAAGAAGTATGAAGTTTTGGGGATTATTTAGATTTTATTCCTGTCAGAAGTTCTTCAGATAAATATAGCTATGAGTCACTCAAAAGCTTCTCTCCAGGACAGTGCAATGAAAAAGGAATTACAACCAATTATAACATGTATACATGACCTTTTTATTAAAATAGATAATTTGGACAATAAAATGGACAACATAAACTAAGAAAGCAAGAAACAACTGCTTCTGCTTAATGAAATCATTACAAAACATTCAGATCAAATCTCAGCCATCGAAGAATCAGTCAATGACATTGATGGAAGACAGACTGAAAATGAAAGCCAGATCAAATTTCTGTTAAGACAAACACCCTACTTTTGGTAAAAGTGTAATATTTAGAAAGCAGATCCAGAAGAAATTATATCAGAATATATGGAGTACCAGAAAGAATGGAAGGTAACAATATGGTTCAATTTCTAAATGACTGGTTACCTATAACATTAAATTTACCTGAATCATTATCCGTCGGTATAGAGAAAACCAATAGATCTTTGTCAAATATTTCTTCATCAAATGACACATCTGCTACAAGATCCATGATTGTCAATTTCTGTCTACACAAGATAAAGAATGATCTAAAGAAGTTTTATTATAAAATAAAACAAAGTGCTAATAGTACATTTCAAGTTGGTGAGCTGAATTTGCCAGAATCTCTGTGGCCTTGCATGTGTTTTTTATCAGTTTGTTATATGGTTTTTTTTTTTTTTTTTACAAGATAAAGTCCTGGTTCTGAGAACTGCTTGGTCAGGTACTCCAATTAAAATAAATGAGAAAAGCATAGATTTGATAATGAGTATACTGTTTCAGTAATTTCCAAAAGGAAAACTTGCATCTTTCTAATCAAAAACTTGAAGAAATCTGACATCAAGAATCAAATTATCTTCCCTGCTAGAATCAAAATCTTTCTTCTTGAAGAGCAAAGAATTTTTAACACTCTTGAAGAAGCTTTAGACTTTGCACAGTAAAATAAATTATTAGGTAAATCAGAGGAAATGGATTGGTCTTTGCCTATCCTGAAAAGACAAGCAACTAAAAGTGTTTGGTTACTAAAGACAAGAACAGTAAAAAGTTCAAGGTAACATTTTTTCCACTTGTTAGTTATGGCATCATTTTGAATACTCGTTTCATTCTGTTGAGGGGAAAGTACATTCATATGGTAATACCTTTTCTTAACTAAATAATATTAACATTTGCATATATAATTCTTTGCAATGCTTATGTAGAAATGTAATGTATATATCATTCTTATATTATTTCTTTATAAGTAAGTGATAAGAATCTATTTTTATGATTAATAGTATAGTTTTTCTTGTGGGTTTGTGGTTTTCTGTTTTTGCTTTTTTATTTAACTCTACCTTTCTTCAAACTTTATCTCTTTCATATCTTTTACTGGATCTACTTCATTTGCCCTAACTTCCGATTGACTGACACCCATTTACCTGAGACCAAATGACTGAAATTTCATTTGACCGACACATTTGACCGACACTTAATTTGACCGACAAGTATTATTGGCAAGAAAATGGGATATACCCCCTTCCACTGTAGTGCGACCCTGAAGTTAGAATATATAGTTAGGGGGTGTGGGTGGCACAGCCCCCCACAATGGGGAGTGTGTGGGGTGAAGCCCCCACTTAATTTCATATTATATTGTTTAGTTTTGCTTTAATATTCCTTAGTAAAACAAAAGCAAGTGGGGGGCTTTACTCCCACACCCCCCATTGTGGGGCTGTGCCCCCCACACCCCCCTAACTATATAGTCTAACTCCAGGGTTGCACTACAGTGGGGAAGGGGGCATATCCCATTTTCTTCCCAATAATACTTGTCGGTCAAATGAAGTGTCGGTCAAATGAAATTTCGGTCAAATGGTCTCGGGCAAATGGGTGTCGGTCAATAGGAAGTTAGGGCAAATGAAGTAGACCCCTTTTACTAGCTTGCACTCTTATTTTTCTTTTTTCTTTTCTTTTATTGCTCTTTCTCTTGATTTTTTTATTTAATATTTATTTATTTTTTTATAGGTAAGGAAATGGTAGGTGCTGTTTTTTAGTGAAGGGAGGAAGGGTTAAATAGAAATATTTTTGGGGTTTCTGTTATGTTTTCATTTATATTTATTTTAATATGACTTAACTCATGTGTTTTTTCTTTCCCTTCTTAATCATCCCTTCTTAATAATCTTCAACATACTGCAACCTTCACAAGCAGCTAACTATATTTTTTGTTTGAACAAGTCTAATATTCCTGCTAGAATGCATCTACAAGCTATTTTTCAGTTTATAAGTGCCATAAGCATCTTACTTGGTCTTTAGCTGTGTGCAGTACCTTTAACAGCTTGGAGATGCAGCGAAAAGATCAGTGTGACCATTAAACTTGCCAGATTTATGCTCATTGGAATGTTACAACGGATTGACCATAATCAGTTCCTAAAGAAAACAGGAGGAAGATAAGCTTAGAATAATGCTTCCAAATATATTTCTGATCTGAGGATTGTGATCTTCACTGGTATGCCCTTAATATCAGATATTTTAATGGAAAATCAGCTTGGTAGAAATGTATAACAGATGTTTATAGTCAGAATATATGCATAGAGATGCTGTAAGGGGTGATTGCTTGATCAACTGTATTAGCTTTTAGCAGCAATATAAATATTGAAATGCATTGTTTGATCATACTGCTTAGTGGAATTATAACAGTATATGTTACTTGATGTATTATAGGCAATCTTATTGTTGAAATGTGGAGATGGCTTGTGTAGTGCTGATGTGTTTGCAAACTTGTTTTCCTATACGCATTACAGCATGATTCATCAGGATTTTGTTATTAGGAGAGTTGTCCTCAAATTACATTAAGTAGTATCCTGCTTTAATACATTAATAGGTTTGTAATTTATTTTTCACTTATTGAAATGTTTCATTTGGGAACAGAAATGATTCAAAGAGTCAGATAGAGCACTGCAGAGATGTTAGCCATCTCACAATAAATACCAAAATCAATGTGTGTGTATTTACAAATGTTTGAATATTTATATTTGCAGATATTTGTATGTATGTATGAATTTATATATATATATATATATATATATATATATATATATATATATATACATATATATCAAATGTACAAAATGTATATATTATCCATAGACCTTTTTTGTATAGGAACTTTAAGTAAAAAATGTTGCAAATTATAACCTTTGGTACTATGTATAGAAGGTGATCTGATTCCTATTAAATAGGGAGGGAAATAGAACCAGCTTATTTAACACAATATCAGAAACTTTTTGACCTTCATTTTTACAGGAGGGCAAGCCCTCCCTCACCCCCTCCATGTGTATGTGGGGGGGTCTGCACCCATACCCCTGTAAATTAAATATACCAACTCTGAGATTGTACTACCTTGAGGAAAAAGGCTAACTACTAATTGACAATAAATATTCCAGACAATAAATATTTCAGAATTGTAATTTAACTAAAACAATGCTGCTATTGTACTGCACAGAGCTAATATTCACAATCATTCATATACACTATTAAAGCATTTCTAAGCAATTACTTCCATGATCTATTCAAACATCACTTTAACAATACGGAAGTTGACCTACACGAATTGTAATATCTTGATATTCATAACAATTAATGCAAGCTAAATCTTGACCTTTTCAGAGTCAACAAACAATTCACTTGAAATGTTGAACTTTTGTAACTATACCTTTGGCCAAATAAATGATGATCAAGTCAGTGTCTCACATTTGATAGTAAACCATTTATTTATATATCCATTTCATTTTCAATACTGTGAATGTCAATGCCAGCAATGCAAACATTTGAATGAAAGTGTTTCAGCAGTTTATGTTTGTAGAAATACATTGTCAAGGGCCTTAATATAGGCTGGACAATTTAAATAAAATATTAAAATATTCAACTATTGTGGTTATAATACCTACTCCATCCTTTGCATTTACTGGCTAGATTCTAAAGAATGACCAATTTTTGGACTCGTGTTTATAATTCATTTCTTGGAGAGCTGCTGTTTTATGGCAACTTAATCACAAATCATTTAGGTCTATAATTTGAGAATGTTGTCAGAAATATGAGTTTAGATTTCATGTCCTTCAGAAATGTATGGTTATCTGTTGTTAATAGATTCTCTGATTTAATGAGAATGATATTCTGGGCGTGTCATTATGTTTGGATTTCTGCCACCTCATTGCTTGTGACTTTGGCTGGATTGCTTTGGAAGAATGAAAGATATATTCCCAGCTTTATATATATATATATATATATATATATATATATATATATATATATATATATATATACACACACACACTATTTCTCTTATGACAGACATGCAGGTAGTAATTATTATATAGATATAACTTTCATGTATGTAAACTGGGATAATTTGAAACATACAGCAGGACTAAACAGATTGTGGTATAATTGGTAGTTATGCCATGCTTGCTGTTTAATATTTATTAACCATTTTATGAATACATAGCAAAATTAAAAACTTTGAATACTAAATCAAGAAATTATATAAAGTAAGTACTATTGTTATATTACATTTCACTATTGTTCTCTTTTTGTTACAGATTAAATAGTAAATGTATGATAATATAGAGTGTATGCAGCAAAATATAGAAATACTAAACACTTTAGTAGCATCAACAGACTTTTTGGTTAATTAATTTTAAGAGATGATGGAGTTATTTGGTAAAGGTGGCCACTTTAAGTCGAATCATACAAGATGTCATTGCAGGATAACACCAAAACATCACAGAACAGTCAGTGTGCATGCGCTGTTTTTGGATAATAGCTTATTTTCAGGAAGTTGTATTTGGGAAGTTGGTAGGAAGAGTTCGTAAACCAGGGCTTATTGTGTATTAGTACCTGCACTTAGTACCATGGCTCCTGATCAGGTGTTGCATTTTGGGTTTCTCAAGGTGTTGGCAGATGATGACCTCGAAAAAAAGAGTGTCCAATGAGAGAAACATAACAGGGACTTTACTCTGAAGAAGCCCATGGAATGATGGGTGAAATCACTCACTATGTCTTTGATGTAATAAACGTCTGGTGTATCTTTTGGCAGTGTAGTGGATTTTTTCTTATTATTGTTATATGTGGCTCATAATACTATTATTAGAGAAAAGATTTAGGTACTGTAAATGTTACACATGGAGGTCCATAAAAGTCATTTCAGATTAGCTCCAAGGAGCAAGCTAGGAAATTGTGGTGT
The DNA here is from genome assembly GCF_019279795.1 of Protopterus annectens. Classification (NCBI taxonomy): domain Eukaryota; kingdom Metazoa; phylum Chordata; order Ceratodontiformes; family Protopteridae; genus Protopterus; species Protopterus annectens. Next base: position 206,560,054 of record NC_056738.1, read on the forward strand.
TTATTTCTGTATTTGTTGCATTTACTACTGTTAATTAAGTTGACATAATGTTCAGAATGGTTTATTCAAAAACTGTCCATAGCAAATTGGTTGATCTGCCTATACTCTAGAAATTGGACATAAGTATTGTTGTTCAAATTTGTGACATATGGAGCTTTATGTTTTTGAGTACTTGGTATTTTATTATTTGTCTGTAATTCAAATAATCAATACCAGTACTGAATTTTACAAACATAAACTTTAGTTAAAAGTGTCTTTACAATTATGGGTTATACTGTTCCCAATGAATATGAATATATTCAAGTGAAGAAGTTACCCAATATTATTATTAGATTTTGACTTTGGTTTGTAAAGTATTATTTGAGTGATAAGAATATTTATTTTTCAAACCATAACTTACACAATTTATTTTGTTAAGAATAGGATTCTGATTTCTGCCTCTAAATTAAATTAATATATTGGCTATCCTTAAGATATAATAGATGGTATTGATTCCATTTCTTAATGAGGACATAGTTTCAGAAAATCTTTATTTAGTCTGAATAGGGAATTACTATGATCATTAGAAAAGTAAATTAATAAGCTGAAGTTATTACAATATAGGTTAATTTTACTGTTTTTGTATTTCAAAAATCTTTAACCATAAATACTACTACGGAGATAAACATTAACTCTCTCAATTATATTTTTCCTACATAACTCAATTCATAGCATTCTTAATTTAAACTATACTATGATTTATCTTTGAATAAATTTGTCTTAATAACAGTACATAGGCTTAATTTTTTGTAAAGCTGATTGTCTTAAATTTGTCTTGTTAATTTCTATGTGTTTTAAAGAATTCAAAATTCAAAAAAGGTAATAATTTGGAATAACTTAAGGTTACTTTATAAAACTATTTAAAAAGTTTGTTCCTTATTTATATAATTTAATTGATAGTGCAACATATAAATATTATCTCAGAAAAAAAATATACATCTAGTAATATAAAGCTGATTATCATATTTTTTTGAGGATTTAGATTCAATTATCACATTGAATAATGGTTAGAATAGGGAATGGTTTCAAAGAGAACAGCTGTTTATTTAGCTAATTTTATTAATTAGATCAACTCCTGAGGTAGTGGCACTAGATAGTGATTAATTAGCAATTTAGTGATGATTGAAGGTGGTTTGAATGATTTTTTTCATCAAACCAGGAATTACTTATTCCATATTAGGAGATGTAAGTATTAGTAATTTAATATTGTTAGCAGTTAGGTTGATTTTTATGTCCATAACAGAGTTTGCTGTACTCAACTATAGTTTCAAAAATGTCTGTTTATAAGTGCATTTCATTAAATGTCAATAGCCTCAATAATCTTATGAATCAAGCCAGTTTAGTTAAATATTTAAAAATAAATAATGTTCATATTGCTTTTTTGCAAGACACTCATCTGATGAAGAAGGACTTAGATAGGTTATCTTTCAAAGATTACTCAATACTTGTGGACCACCATTACAATTCAAAGAGGAGATGCACTCTCATATTGTGGAAGAAAACATTGACAATGTCTAAAATAATCAATGCATATTTGGATAAAAATGGAATGTTGAGTATAGTTGTGCTGCAGCTTGACAAGAACCATTACACGTGTTAATTTTTATTGGATCCCTGGAATTGGATCTAAAGTTGCAAGAACATATTTAGATATCATCTCTTCATATTTAAATGGTGAGATTTTATTGTCTGTGGATTTTAACTGTATTCTTTCTTCTAAAGATACTGCCAAAGATAAGAAACCTAGTTTATCAGCTGCTGCTAAATAACTAAATTACTTCATTAATTCTACAAACCCAAAAGATAGTTATGAAATAAAATTTTCAAACTCCCTAAATTACATGCATTACTCATATAGATTTGGCACCCAAACAATTATTGATAAAGTTTTTACTTCTGATAGATTATACTCTAAAGTTGATGAAGTCTCAATAATTTCATATCCTTTGTCTGACCATAATGCCATTATTTCTAACTTCAATATTAAACCTAATGACTTAATCTTCTGGCAAAGGACTCTAGCCTACATTGTAAACATTAATGGTTTAAAGATTGGTTCTTGAAAGAATTAAACTTGTTCCTGGAGTTTAATAATAATGGTAATACTTCTGATGTTATCCTGTGGGACACACTAAAAACATACCTATATGGAAGAATTAAAAGTTGGTATGTCTGTAAAAGAAAGGAGTGGGATAAAGAATTAATTATTCTACAGGTAAAAATTAATACCTTATAATTAAACTTAAAAGCTAATGATATATGTTCAAATTCAGAATTGAAAGATTTAAACCAAAAGTATATAGAAATATTAAACCATAAAGTTTCAATAAACTTAGAAAAACGTAAATTACAGTCATATTCTGTTAATCCAAAGAATTTACATAGACTAACTATCAGATCAAAATGACTAAATAATATCAATCATGTCAAAGAAATTACATTGGAAGTAAAATTAGAAATGCAACAGATTTAAATGATATATTAAAAACTTTCAGGAAACATTATGAAATAGTTAATCCACCTTAGGTAATGGTGATTTAACTGATAGCTTTCTGAAAGAAAATATAATAAATTGACTAAAGAGCAAAATACTAAATTAATCAATTTCTTTTAGAGAACTAAAAGAGCAAATTAATTTTTTTTAAATAATAAGACACCTGGTTTAGTTGTAATAATTCCTGAACTATATAAATTATTTCCAGATAATACTTTAAGAATTTTATTAAGAACATTTGAAGAAATTAGAAATAACTCAATTATTTTCCCTCATGGAAATATGCAATGATATCTCCCATTCTGAAACAAGATAAAGACACAAAATTATGTTCTTCCTATCACCCTATTTTGCTTTTAAATGTTGATTATAAAATGTTTATGTCTGTACTGGTGAAAAGACCAAATTAGATGATGTAAAGGTTAATAGAAGATGATCAGACAGGCTTTATTTTAAATAGGAAAGTTCAGGATAATGTTATCAGATGTTTTTTCACTGATCTACATAGCTAATAAGAAAAAAGAAAGAACTTTCAATCATAAGCTTAGACTTAGACAAAGCTTTTGACTCTATTAATTGGACATATTTATTTAAAGTACTCAAATAATATATTTTTTGTACAGAATTTATAGATCTAATAAATAAATTATATGATAATTCTCTATCCTTTGTTAAAATTGGATCATTTTTGTCTGGTCCTCTAAAAATATTAAAAGGTACAAAGCAAGAATGCCTCTTATCGCCTTTATTGTTTGCTTTATCAATTGAACACTTGGACAACTTTACTAGAACAAACTCTAGGATAAAGGGATTCTCCATTGATGAAAATTGTTGCTCCATTATACAGCCTTTTGCAGATGATATTTTATTATCAAGTGGAGACATTGATTTCTTATTAGAACACATTATTAACTCACTAAAACTTTTTGAGAAGATTTACTGTTTAAGTTTTAATCATAAGAAAACTGAAACTTTATTGATAAATAAAAAATAAATATTTCTTTAGGAAAATATGAGGAGTTTAATTGGGAAAATAAATAACTTAAATACCTGCAATTATAAAACCAAGTTGGACTGAGTCGGCAACATAAAATTATACATTTTCAATCAGCACAATAGGAACAATTATGGATAATTGGAATAAAATGATTTTCACAATGGAAGACAGACTAACTTTGATAAAAATGATGATGTTAACAAAAATTATATTCCTCATATAGTCATTGATTGCAATTTGAGCCAAAAAAGGATTAAACAAATAAACTCTATATTACTTAAGTTTTTGTGGTATCCTTAAAAACCAAGGATAACATTTGATTGGTGTGTTAAAAGTTCAGAAGATGGTGGAACTGTTTTTTCTAACATCAAATTATATGATAAACCCATTAACAAAAAATTAGTAAGCCATTGGTTAAATTCTACATATACCTCAAATTGGAAGAGCATTCATAAATCAATCTTACTATCAATTAATTTCCAGGAATAAATAACTTAAGTTACTCTCAGATGTTGACAAAATGTATTTTATCATAAAGGATTTTAGTATTAATACCAGAAAATGCCCTACTTCCACTCTTTTTGTTAATTATATTTTAACTAATTTTAAAAGTGTGATGCATAGTAACTACCTTGTTAAAGATTTATTAATTCTAGTGCTCCCCATAGCTTACACTAATTGTTATCTAGAGTCATTTAACTTGAGTAAAATATTAGACATTGAAGAAAATAGTTTACAATTGTGGCATAAATTCTTAAATAATAATAAATTATATGAAGCTAATTATCTTCTGGCTAGATATAATATAATGCAAAATAATTGGTTAAATATACACATATTTAGAGAATTTATTAGTAATAACATACAAATAACATTAAATATGAATTCAAAGACTGTTCCTAAGATATTAGTTTTTTTCTTCAAGATTAATAGTATAGAAAATAAAAATAAGTCATCTTTGTCAATCATTTATAAGATTTTGAGATCTGAATTTATAGTCTTTGACATGTCTTATTCGGACTACTCAACAAAGATAAATAATGAAATATTTTCAGATGCTAATAAGAAATTAATTTTAAAATCGGTAAGTAACACAACCTCGTCTCTTTATTGGAGAATTTGTTCATGGAAGTACTTACAGAGACGTTTCTTAACACCACACAAAATTGCCCTAATACATAAAAAATATAATATTAAATGTTGGAGGTGTGAAGAAGTTTTAAATGCAAATTGGATTCATATGGTCCTAGAATGTAAAATGTATGCTTCAATTTGGATAGATTTCAAAAACTTTATTAAAGCATTATGGTCGTACAATTATACTGTTACCAGTTTGTTGCTATTGCTTAATAGTCCAATTCCAGATTCCATTCCAAGAACACAAGTTCCTCTCATCTAGCCTCTTCTTGCTATTGCAAGAAAAGTTATCACAATAAATTGGAAATGTAAAAGCATCCTCTCTTTTTCAGAATTTATTTGTTTAGCAAA
>NC_056738.1:206570071-206635071 GCF_019279795.1 Protopterus annectens
CAGCCATTATATTTATCTCTTTCCTATTCAATGGGTTTGCATACACCTTTCAGTGTGCTTTTGTTGTTTACTTCAATATCATCTATCCTTTGGCTTATGCTGCTTCACCAGCAGGATGTGTGACAGATTTGCCCTTATTTCTTTTTATTGACTACCTTCATCTCTGTAGCACACTGATCGTACTTTCTGTTTCGGGTTATAGCAGGCTCCATAAGGAGCAGTAAAACTGGTATATCTGTACAGTTTTATTTCTTTTGAATAATGGAACTCAAGAGTACAACATACCGAGTTCATACCATGTCATCTCCCAACATTTGAATAATGCATTCTAGGACATTCTTGTTTTGTGTTAATGTATTTCTGATTATGGTGGTATAGCCCTCTGCAAATCTAACACCTGAGGCTTAAAACACGAAAGTCTGTTTTTTTGTTTGATACACTTTGTGTTTTAGTCATATATGAACTTCAAAATATTTCCCTTGCCTTAAATTTGGATGAAGACTTGCATTGTAGGTATGCGTCCCTACAAACCTGCCTAAACATAGCCTGCATAATTATGAATATATTTTATTTGTGCAAATTTGTTTAAACACAGTCTGATTAATGATATAATATTTTCATTTGTAGTTTTTGCAAACCATTTTATTAAAGTGTTCATTCAGATTTGAGAAATGTCATTACATATCAAACTCTGTTCCCTGCTGTTTGTTCCATAAAGTTTGATTTTAGGATGAGATATTTGCTCTTGTTCAGAATGGTCACCTGTGACTTCACAAAGCTGTGGTTAAGGATCTCTTCACTAGGCATTCTTCTTTGAAATGGCTAAGGCATTCTGCTTAATTTACCATGCAGTAATTTTACTTAAATTCTTTTAAGAGCCTGATTTTCAAGATTCCATGACTGATGAAAATCACTTGAGCCAAAATCTGTCTTGATTAGGCTGTGAGTTACTTCAAATGGTATGTAAACTGCATTTATTTATTTATATTTGTTGACCAGGTAGTGGGTGGTCTACTGACCTTTTGAGGTCACTATCCAGGTTTATACAGAATTTAACAGTAACAATACATTTGTTCAAGACTATATACAATAGAAAGTTACGCTGACTACCTGAGTGGGTAGTGTATCAAGCCAATGAATGAAGAAGAACAGCAGAGTATGAAAGAGATATATTAAGATTACATTGTAAGCATCAGAACATGTGTGATGCCTCACCACTGGCCCAGTAATCAAGGAGCCTCAATCCTCACCACTGGCACCAGTGGGGGATGTACACTGGGTGGATGACAGATATACACACTGTTTTTCCAGATGCAGCTCTCTGCATCAAGTGCAATTTCCCTTAAGAGCACACAGAGACCACAGTTAGTCTGGGGCTGGTTTCTCCCTCTTTCTCCAGATCCCCAGTAAGACTTCCCACTGACACAGCTATAGAGTTCATAGGTTCATAGGTAGGTACTAGGCTATCGGCCCAAGGGCCTACGTAAGCCTAGCCAACAAGGTTCCCTGGCTTACGCCACCCAAGAAAGTTATTTTCCTGTGCCACTGTTGAGCAGAGACACATCCACTCATCAAGATTTTTCTTGAAGAGAGCTAATGAAGAACTTTGCTTGACATAGATGGGTAGCCTGTTCCAAAGTATGGGAAGTCTCTGGGACAGGAATCTATCCCTCCAGCATGTCCTGTTTATTGTGCTGACATGGTTTAGGTCCCTAGAGCATGTAGCTCGGAGGGATTGGGATTTCTTTAGGTGCAGCATGTCCAATAGCTCTGGGTTTGACATAGCTTTATATGTTAGGCAGAGATCACCTCGGAGTAGCCAATATGCTATGGTGTAAAACTGGAGTTTTTTGAGGCGGTCAGTGTAGGGCATTTGTTTGAGGCCAGTAATCCTCTTTGTGAGGTACTTCTGTGACCTTTCCAGCTGCTGCAGATGTCTTGTGAGGTACATTCCAAAAGGGGCGTTGTACTCTATAATGGGTCTAATGAGTGTCGAGTAGAGGGGAACAATGACCTCTTTTTTGTCCCGGATGAGAACCCTTTTATGATAAGGTGTGCCACGTAGAAGGACTTCCTGACTACTGTGGCGATGTGACTATCAAAGGAGAGACTACTGTCCACCTGGGTCCCAAGGTCTCTTATCACACATTCAGTGTTGAGCAGATTGCTGCCTATGTGGTAGTTCATGGGTACAGAGTTTTTACCAAAGGGGGTGACACTGCACTTTTTGGCATTGAGCTTGAGGCCATGGCTCTGACACCAGGCATCTGTCTCAGCGAGGCCCTTCTGTAGGATATCCACATAATTTGGGGACTTGACTATGGCTCCTAGTTTGCAGTCATCTGCGAACTTCATTAGCCAGAGGCCTTCTGTGTTAGCCTGTACTTCAGAGAAGTAGACACCAAACAGGAGAGGTCCCAGGACGGAACCCTGCGGTACTCCACTTGTCACTGCTTTGAGGTCAGATTTGGAGTCTGCAACTTTTACAGTGTGGGTTCTGTCAGTGAGCCAGTTGGCAACCCATCTTGTGATGTAGGGATTTATACCTAGTTTAGTGAGTTTAGCTCTAATTCCAGAATGGGGGATGGTGTTGAAAGACTTAGCGAGGTCAAGATAGGCTGTGTGAACCACCTTAACCTCATCTACGGCTTTGGTGACTGTCTCAAAGAAGTCGATCAGGTTCAGGAGGCATGATCTGCTTTTCACAAACCCGAACTGGGTGGGATCCAGAGTTTGGAGGTTACCAATGTCTTTGTTTATGAGTTCCATGATGATACGTTCCATGGCCTTGCAGACCAAGCTTGTCAGGCTAATAGGTCGATAGTTCCCGGGATCAGTGGTGGCTCCCCCTTTGTGGAGTGGGATAAATGTTGCTGTGCGCCATTCAGTTGGCACAAAGCCTGATGTGAGGCTATTATTGAACATGGTGCTTAAGTGGGGAGCCAGTTCATTCTGAAGTTCATGTAAAACGCAGCCTGGGATGTTGTCCGGTCCCATGGATGCTGTGTTTTTGGCTTTAGAAGTGCAGCTTTTACCTGCATAGTTGTGATTACAGGGACTCTGCATTCTTCCTGTATAGATATGGGCCCTTTAGGGGGTGGGGGTAAAGTTAGCACTGAACCTATCTGCCAGGATGTTGGCAATATCAGTTGGTTCTGTAATTTTCGTGCCGTTGTGCTGTAACTCAGAGCAGATCTGGGTGTTGCCATCGAGATTCTTGACATAGCCATAGAATGCTTTGTGGTTGTCCTTAGAATTAGTGGTGATTTTGTTTTCGTAGCTAGCTTTGGAGGATCTTATAAGGGATCTCAGCTTCTTACTGAGGCTGACCAGGGAGCTCCTCCACTCATGGGATTTTACTCTCTTTTGCAACAGTTTCTTCCTTCTATTGTACAGTTTGTTTATGGCAGGGCACCACCAGATTGGCTTCCTTTTTTTGGAGGATAGCATCTTGGTTCTGTTTGGGATAGCACGATCCATGCACTCGTGTAAGTGCTTATAGAGTGCATTTGTGTAGGATTCAGCAGTTGTAACTGTATTGTCCATCTGCATGGGTGGCATGAAGTTCACCACTTCTGCCTTAAGAAGCATGAAGTTGGATTTGGAGACATTTTGTACCATGGTTTCCTTAATGGGGGGTGGGGACGGGATGTGGATATCAAGGGTGATTAGCTTATGGTCAGATTGGACCAACGAGGAGTTGACATCAGGTGTGGAACACCGGTCAGTCATGTTGGTAATGACTAGGTCTAGGATATGGTTGCCCCTGGTGGGGGTGTGGATAAGTTAATCCAGGGCATTGGAGTTTATGAATTCCAGAAAGCTTTGAGCTAAGAAGTTGGTACATGAGTAGTTTTCCCAGTTAATGGTGGGGTTGTTGAAGTCACCCATTATTAGGGTGTTTGGTTGAACCCTAATATTTTCCAGTACATCAAGGAAAGAGGATTGTGAATCCTGGGGCATGGTGGGGGATCTGTAGCAAGCTACAATTTGGATTGCAGTTTTACCCAGAGTTAGTTGCACTTGGATAACCTCGGATGCATTATGCTGAGCAACTTAGCCTGGAGGTGTGGATATCCTTAATGAATATGGACACACCTCCGCCTTTGGTGTTTCGGTCCAGGTTACATGGCAGATAAGTGTGGTATGAGTTATAGCCTGGTAGTGCAGGGGTGCTCTCTGGAGCCTTGAACCAGGTCTCAGTCACTACACAGATATTGATGTTCTCCTTTTTAAGGAGTGCCTCGAGTGAGTGCATTTTGAGATTTAGACTTCTAGCATTGAGTAGCATTACCCTCAGTTTTTGCTTGCCTGTTACGGTGGTAAATTTGTTATTTGAACCTTGCCTAAAAAAGGCACAATAGGGGCAGCAAGAGCCTTAGCCAGTATCCGGAATCCCAGGGGTGACAGGTGCAGGCCATCTGTGGCAAAGCATCGTGGTCTGTCGACCATGTCATCCCAAGCAGACAGATACTGGATCCCCTTAGAATGACACCAGAAGCTTAGCCAATTGTTGAAGTCAATCATTTTGTCCTTGTACTGCAGTATCATTCTGGGTGATCGCAGAATGCTACTCAGGGCTAGGGTCATACCTGCCTGGGCTACAAGATCAGAGAGCTCTTCCATGTCTCTTTTCATGTAGTCCAGGGAGGTATGTCTCAGGTCATTCACACCAACATGGACAATGACAGAGTCATATTTGTACTTGTCGTGGAGTGACCTGAGTGCGTGGGTTATGTGGCAGATCCTGGCACCCCGACAGGCAGCTGACAGTAACCTTCTCCTTGTTTAGCTTGGTGAGTGGGACATCAGTGTGCCTGACTATAGAGTCACCTATGACTAGTGTGTTGGGTACATTGTTTTGCCTTATTGGCTGTGGTTGAGTGGCACACTGAGTCTGTGGGCTGTGTGTCATTTGGGTTGTGTGTGGGGGGGTGGAGGTTGCTTGCATTTCTGCTTTGGAGGTCTCTGTTTCTTAGACAGATTATTATTGAGAGCCTCCGCAAATGTTTTTGTGTTACAATGTGTGGATTTTGGTGGTTTAGATTTAGTGATAATATGTGATGAGTGTGGTGTGGTGCAAATGTTTACCTTCTCCTCATGACTGTCAAGTTCAGTCTTGGTTGGAGAGAGCTTTACCTCCAGTTTGGCTAGATAAGTGCATCTCTCACAGGTTGTAGTGTTGGGTGGTAGGAGGACAGGGTTGTCTGTGTACATGAGGCAATTTCTACATTGCCTCAAGATGCCCAGATTCATTAGATAGACAGGAGAGAACACTGGGAGCTGACCCTTGGACATGCCTGAATAAAAAAATATTTTCCTCTAGATAAGTGAGGAAAGTGAGTACAAGAGCTGTTTTTCTCTAAGCAAGTGAGAAAAGTAAGTACAAAAACTGTTTTCCTCAAGGTAATGAGGAAGTTTGAGTGCTATAGTAATTAGTAGCTTATTTAGTGCTTACAAGTTCTGAATAAGTGCTGAGCACCAATAAGCAAATTTAAGTGCTAAAACTAAGAATCTGTACCTGCACTAGACGAGTTACAGGACAGAAACAAGTGCAAATGCAGGCTTTCAAATCAGAAAGTTGAGAGAGAGGGAAGAGATTGCCCAAACGGCCAGTAACTACAATTTCTGGGCCAGAACCACCCCTTATGTGGTAGACAGGTTACCTAGTGCTTACCACTCCCACTGATAAGCTAGAAGGCTTCCCTCCAACATAGAAAGGCTTTGGGGGCTCAGAAGCTTACATACAGTCCTGGATACAGCAAATCTGTATTTGGAACACTAGTTACAGGAAAGGTAGGAAACAGGCTTACAGTTTTTTTTTTTACAGAAAAGTAGCAAAAACAGTAGTAAAAACAATTCACATGCAGTGCAAGCTAGCACACTTCAGTATGTAGCAATATTAGACCAAACACAGTTTAAAAAATGCAATTAAAATTAAAAAGGACTAAAAGCAAGTGCAGAAAGAGTTTATTACGTAGAATGCGATAAAGAGATGGGACTGGGGCAGTGTCCCAGATCAAATCTAAAGTGGGGCGGGCAACTGCAAAAGTTACCAAATTTAAACTACAAGCCAAAAATAGGAAGGGTGGGTGGGGAAAGTTTCAACAGAGATCTAAACAACAACAAACAGTACAAACTCTAAAACCAAAAAAATATATACTCAGCTCTGTATATTTGCAGATAGATTAGAAAGTAGTCTCTCATAACAGGGAGACAACGGTTTTAACAGAGATCTAAGCAACAATTAACAAACTCTAAAACCAAAAATATATATACTCAGCTCTGTATATTTGCAGACAGATTGGAAGGCAGTCTCTCAGAACACAGGTTCCAGCAATTAAATGCAGGCTGTTACTGTCCTTAGCCAGGGTTCCAAGCCAAGTCCTCCAACACTCTCTCTGTCCAGCCAATTGCTGAAGCAGCTGACACGCACACTATTGGAGATTTGTTTTACACACACACAAACACACACACACACACACACACACACACACACACACACACACACACACACACACACACACACACACACATACACACACACACACACACCTGGGAAAGGCTGGCACAGGTTTACTAGCTATGCCCCCTTCTGCCCAGACTGTAAGGTAGTTATCACTGCCACCAGAACCCCTTATCATCTACTTTAAAGCCCTTGACAAAGGGTGTCCAATATACTGTGTAATGTTATTATTAATACAAATGGTAGTTTGACGAAGAGCAAGGCTGTTAGGAGGGGCCCACAGTGTCAGCCAATAAATATGCAAGTACTCTCAGAACTTAAACAGCTCTACAAAGATCAGCCACAATGAAAGGTTTAAATATATTTAATAATAAAAGAACAAGAAAATAGTATATAATTACAGTGATAGAGTTAAAAAATCACAGGAAATATTTAAAACAACATTGCAGGACAGTCTCAAATAAATAAAGAAAAACATCTAAATTAAGCTAAGCTATATTCCTGACGATATCTAAGAGAATTATAATTTTCCCTAGTAACTTACTGTTAGAACAAGGAAGATGTGTGGTGAATGGTTCCTGTTTTTGCCAGGTCCAAAACAGAATGCAGTATGCTCTGTCTCACTCAGAGAGTTCACAAATTAATATCTCAAATTTTACTGCTGGGATAGCTTGCAGACTGAAATCATTGCTTGTCATCTGACTCCTAGTTCCCAGGCTCAAAACAACCATTGATGGCAGCTGGTAACATTTAACATCTATCTGTAAAAATACATAGACAATGGCTTTTCCTCAGATCTATGGCAAAGACTGGAAGTCATAAAACAATAAAACACTTCCAAGACAATACAGAACGTTTCCTTAGACATTGTGTCTCCTTGTTGCCATAAAATAATTTAATTTCAGCTATTTTTCTGAAGTTAACCTCCTGTGTTCCAGTTTCCACTGCTAATATATACATTTAAACAGTTACAATAGTGCATGCACATTTCTGTTCTTTTCCAGAAGGGTACACTGTAGTTGCATTTTTAAGCTCAGTACTTTACAAACCCTTTTCAACACACGTCTATATAAACAAGTTTGATATGCACATAACATACAGTTATAATACATGTGTAACACAAGCATCTTACATGAAGCATGTTGACATTCACAAATGAAACATAACCATTTACAAAATTCCAGACAGCTGTGGTGGCAGTATCTCTCTTTGTCACACTTCTATGTAATTCATGTTGATATTCACAAATGACATATAATTATTTACAAAATTCCAGCTAGCTGGGTTGGCAGTATCTCCTTTCATGGCAATATATATAAATAACAATGATTAGCCTGAAAATAGTTGAGCATGGTACAGTTTAAACAGGCATACAAATTACACTTACATAGGAAATAGGTAGTGCATTAAGCAGATACTATGCACCCAAATATGCATATATGCCATACACATAAGAAGACAGCCATTTTCTTTGAGGAATGGATTACTGCTGTAATGTATTGTTGGAGGATGCCGCTACTGCTGCTGGCTTCTAAGCCATTGTCCCCACAACAATTACATTTGGACTCATTAATGTAGTGCTTGCCTAATGATATTTTGAATTCCTGTAATTTATTTAATATTTTAATTTCTTTGGGGAGATGGTTCCAAATGGCAAGGCCTAGATGTGAGAATGTTTTTTCTCCCACAGAACTTCTGAATTGTGGGTAATTATGATTCCATTTCCCTGCTATACCTTAAGGGATAAGCTTTTTCCTGATATTACATTTTGATCTTAGAGGTGGGCAATATCCAAGCTTAATAATTTGAAAGAGAAGACAACTAAATAGGAGAGATGCCCTATTATTATCAGGAGGGTAGTGGAGTCTTTAAATAAGCTTATAATAATGGGTGTGGGGCTTGAAAATTTTGTTTTCAGCAATTTGCATTCTTTTACTGTTATATGATGATTGTAGCATAAGTTAGGGTAGGCAGTATTCAAGCTGGAGGAGAACATTCTTTGCTAAAGCAGTCCTATCTACTAGACATAGCAATATTTGTTAGCAAAGTTTAAGTTGACCTGCCACTTTATTTGTGGTGTTGTCCATGTGAGTTGTAAACGTAAGTGAGGGATCAATAATAATGCCTAAATATTTGTATTCAGAGGTGTTTGGGATTGTATTATCCTTATGTCCTTTAGTAATATTTATGATAAGCTTAACACTTTTTGTGGAGAGCTAAATAGCATTGCATTAGTGTTTATAATTAAAAATGTGTTATTGATAGACCAGTGGCAGAATTTAGCAAGTGTTTCTAGTACTTGTAATTCAGAATGTGATTTGTTAGTTTCAAAGAGTAAGTTGAAATCTGCATATAGAGTAAGATCATATGAAGGTAGGCCAATTGTTAAGACATTGATAAATAATAATAGGAGTGGGCCTGGCAGTGAGACATGGGAAACTATAGTGTTAAGACTGACATGACCTGAATACTGGTTACTGTAGTACACTTGAAAAGTAAACTGCAAAACTTGCATCTTATGGCACTCTTAGAACTAACCACTTTCAATAAATTACCTTTCACTGAGCTTAACTCAAATAATTTCATGCAGTACATTATAGTGTGGTTTATATTAATTAAAATGGAAGGAACGTACATTTTATTTTATAAAGTGTTGACACTGTGTAGTGCACCAGTTACAACATGTGTATAATTTAATAACAGACCTGGTTTACACAGGCACATTTGATAATCAGTCTTATTTAAATGCTTACAGCAAGTACTTTTGATCCCGTTTGAAGTAGAATCGTAAATATGGTGAAAAAAGCTGCCATGTATGGACTTAATGGAAAAAGTTTGTATCTAAAGCTGCTTGATTTAAGTTTGAGTGGCATGGAATCACATGCAAGCTATATATTTACAGTGCACCTTGTGATAAACTTAGTGCAGACTATTTGCACTAAAATACATTGCAGTAAGTATGCATCTGGTAGTTGGTATCACACATTGCACTCATTTAAAAAAAATCCATTTTTCTTTAATAAGGTGCAAACATGTTGTACTGAATGACATGAGCAATTCAATTAATAACATTTTGTTTAGTTTATAAGATGCAAACCCTTTAGTACTCCAGTAACAACTAACACAATTTTGATGACCTAAGCTAGTGTGATGCTGATTATTTAAAAAAGTGTGATGCTGATTATTTAAAAAAAAAAAAAAAAAAAAAAAAAAAGAAAAGACCATGACAGGTATTTGTAGTTTTGTAGGAAGTTGCAGTATTCCGTACAGGTACAATACAGGTTATAACTGATATGGAATGGTATGGCTTTCATGCTTCAATTTCAGCTGTTGAATGACAACTGAATCTGTTAAACTGCAACAAGGTAGCTTCCAAGTACTTTGAAAAACATTCCATTGCTCATACTTTTCATAAAAAACAGAGATGCAGTGCAATGGTCATCTATCTGAATTTTTATTTTTAGAACATTCTTTCTACTTTTTCTTGGTGCAGTAGTAGCAGACTTGTATGGGAAAACATATCTTGAGAAAGGAAAGTATTAACAGAGCACATGAAATAAACTGATTTCCCTTTTGAAACTCTGCAGCACAGCTCTAATAGATAAGTGTAAAGCAGCCAACAGTTTGGGCATAGCAGCATCAAAATGTTTGCTTGGAAAAGCAGGATGGCCTGTGTTATAGCTGAGAAATCTGTGGACTGTTACAGGACTTCATCAGAACTGAATATATTGCAATTGTGTGCACTTTCATACATAAACAGGCTGCTACAAATATATTTATTAATATATATATAAAAACAAAGTACCAACAAAATAAAACACTACCAGTCAGTTCATAAAATAAAAAATGGGTATTTTAATGCATAGGTAAGCACTTTCACAACTGCTTCTTCAGACCATTGAAATCACACCATTCCAACCTCAAATATATATTGTTCTTCTTCTTGTTCTTCTTTCGGCTTTTCCCAGTTAGGGGTCGCCACAGCGGAACTCCGGTCCGCTAATGATTGGCAGTAGATTTTTATGGTGCCGAGCTGCCAGCTCGACGCCCAACCTTCAACGAAGGCACGCCCATTCACGCATGTCTTTCGAACACCACTTGACCGCGGGGAGGGCATGCAGACTCCACACAGAAGGCGCTCCAGCCGAGAATCGAACGGGAGATAAGAACACCAATTAAAACAAACCAATCAATGACAAGTGGCAATCAACCCCTTAAAGGAATATAGTGTATACCAAAGATCATGTATATATAAAAATATATATGTATAAAAATATCCATATACGTTATCAAAATCCATTTAAACTTTAATTATAAAAATACATATGAACTATGTTATGCACATATACAATATATATAGAGGCTGGATAGCCTTTTGAAACCAACTTCCAAAGTGGAAATACATTTAAAAACTTATGTGTACTCCATCAATACCTGAGCCCTCGTCCCTTAAGGATTGGTCTAAGGGGTACTTTTTCATTTAGACCACTTCCTTGGTCAGCTTTTAACCTAATCATCCACTTGACCTCCCTAATTTCAGTAATGTTCCTTATGTCCCCACCTCTAGCACTTGGAGTGATTCTGTTAGTTAAATATATTCAGTATGTTTCTCCATTCATTACTTTTTTTATAAGAAGTAGATTTATAGTCTGCAATCGTAAAAGCATTATATCTTCCAAAATGCATACTAGACTTTTGTAAAATCAAATAAATTCAATTCTGAAATTTGAGCTATTATGGTACATGGCTGACAGATCCATGTAGTTGATGTTTACAAAGATCTGTTTGTCAGAATTCTTATTTTAAAAATACATTACTTGCAGACATTGTTTCTGCAGTATATTCTTCTTTTGCAGACCATTTTTCTTTTCTTTTTTTTTTTTTTTTGTAGAAATTAGATGTGGCAACAACTCATTTTAAAGTCTCATTGTATTATTCCTGCAGAGGACTTTAACATGTATATCAAGTTAGTCTACCAGATTTGACTCCTATTAGTATTTCTCTATTTTAGAATAGATTATATTGTTTTCATTTTTATTTATTTACCATAGACTGTTATCTGACCCCTTGATTAAGCCTAGACATTTGACCTCTCTTGTTTACTTTGATTTCTTGCAGAGATATGCAGTTTTACTATGTTTCCAAATATTAATAATTGGATTTTCAGTACTTATTCAATAGAGATGAGATAAAATATTTATAAATTCTGGCAGTGTAACTCTTAACAACTAGTTAGCTTTTCAAAACAATGGGATGCTTTAAGCAGTACATAGCACCATATTGTGACTTTCTATCTAACATAACCACTGAAAGGAAACAAGATGAAATTACTTCAGCTAGGAGAACACCTACGAATAATCAATATTCTCTTTACATTTAATCATCAGAAATATACTAAACTAAAATCTGCTGCCTAGGCAAACATGCAAAACATTCTACATGGATTACAAATAAATGATTTACCTATTTTACAGATCATAGGAATATGGGTGTTTATATGTTCTCATGTATTTATATGTTATTATTACAGGGCTCACATAACAACATCACAATCTAACAAACAAATCATTAACCAAAACAATGCATACTATTTTATATATATAGCTTCCTATCATAATAATGCAAACAAACTTTTATATGATATTCTCGAAAATTATCACATATAAAATTTAGATTCCACATTGCAAGGTGCATTTATAGATAACATTTAACTACACAGAAAAAACAGTCCTGTGTAAAATAAAATACTTTAACTAACAGCTTTCTAAACATATACAGGTGTACACCATCATTACAAATGCTATAGCAAAAACATTATAGGATGACTCATATAGAATTCAGTATGTCTCATAGGTATTCAGGATCACCATGATCTGGTCACCAGAAGGATGCAGACCTGATTTTAACATCTTTTTGATCCTTAATATGACCTCACTTATCCAGCCCTTGTTTTTGTTATTAGAATTATATCATCTATATATGTCAGATATATTGGTACGATAGCCTTTTCTTTTATCTCATATATTACCTCCCTCATTTCATGCATACATGTTTGTACTACTGCATTCATTGCTAATATAAATAAGCCCATACTCATTGGGCATCCCTACTTTACTCATATCTTAATACTTATTTTTTCCCATCCATCATTTATCATAACTTGTACCCTTGAATTTACATAACATTTCTTTATTATATTACTATTTTCCCCTATGCCATATGCCTCTAACATTTACCATGTTGCTTCATGGCTCACTTTATCCAAAGCTTTAGCTATATCATGTTATCAGCCTTATTTTTTATTTTCTTTCAACAGCATCTGTAATACTTCTTTCACTATAATTAACATTTGTTTCACTTTTTTCCCTTTTATACTAGAGGTTCCTTCTCCTACTACCTCATTCAATACTTTCTCCTTCCTTTTTTGTAGTATTTTCATAAATATTTTATAGTCAGTATTCTCTACTGTTATAGGCCTCCTATTTTTATATCTTTTCTTTCATCCTTTGTCCATATACATTTTGTCACTCTACACATATGTTTTTTCCACTATATCTTCCTTCATCCATTTATTTAACATTTTTTAACAAAACTTCTCTTTCATCTTTATTCATTTCCTTATCCTGGTGCTGACTTATTTGTACCTTCTGTTATCATCTACTCTATTTTTTCTATTGTTATAGAATTTTCTAAAAAGTTCTTTACTTTTTCAGATGTTCTTTACCTACTATTCTTCTTGTTCATCTATTTCTTCTTTTTATTACATTGTATCTACAAAATTCTCTACCATCGCCATAATATGTTCTTGTTTGTATTTTATGTCTCTTTTCTCATCTAAGATGCTTCCCTCATTTTACTTATTTTCCTGAATAAGGGGAGACTTTCTCTTTATATCCTTTCAGAAAAAAATGTTTGCCTATGTAACACTACTTTTACTTTTTTTATTCTTTTACTATATCTGTTTATCTATTTCCCTTATTTTGACACATTCTTGTTCTACTGCTTTCTCATAATTTCATAAAATGTATGTGTATTTCATCTTATTTCTTTTCTTTATTTTTTTACACTTCTAAACATATGTTTATAATTCTGCTTATACAATTCCAACAACTATGTACAATTTTTATAAAATTGTCTCACTGTCATCTAATCTTTCCATAATATTCCTTTCTCTATTCTTGTTTTTTCTTCCTTTTTAAACTCAGCAGTTAATCTCTTTATCCCTGTTCCATAATTTATTATTGCAGTGTCTTCCCCTATTGTAACCCATTCTGCTCAATGATCTGAGAACTCTGTCATCTCTACTCCCCCTGTTATTTCTTTCTTGTCTTTAGATTAAGCCATCTAATCAATTTCAGTCTTAAAAATTCCCCTCTTATATGTCCATTCTCTATTGTTTTCTAATTTTAAATCCCCACATTTTATTAATTCCCATAACTTCTTAATATCCTGTTTTATGTTCCATTTTCTTTCCTCAGGTTACCTACCATCACTATTGACATATCTACTAACACAAATTAATTTTGTTTTCTCTCCATTATGTTAGTTTTTTGGTCTCTTGGGATCTCATTTGTACCACCCCGGCACACAAAGCCCCATATCCAGACTAAATCTACCAGTCATCCTCCTACTTGCCTACTTTCTCCAGTATTGCTGAGGCTGGTAGTGGATCCTAAGGGTATCCTGGGGAGTGTTCATATCCTACCCAATTCCCATTCCCCACACCCGCCCCCATACTCACTGATTGCATCTGAAGGCAACTCTGCTCTTTGGACCACACTTCATCTTAGGAAGCACACCCATCCCTTCCCTGGCACTTCATCAGTCATCCAAGCCACTAAATGAACTCAGTTCAGTTAGGCCATACTCAGGGCTTTATCCTTCCACATCATTGAAGTGGCTAAGCTAAACATATTCATTTTTATCTCATTCTCATATCATAAATCACCAGTCTTCCTGGTACTACTATTTTTACATATAAAATTCTTATTTCTTCCTTTATTTATAAGGATTCCTATTCCAGAACATGTCACATTTCCAACGGACCAAACATACTACTTGTATTCTTTTCCTTTTTTCTTTGTTATATTTAGCATCTAGCAAGCAAAAAACATTCATTTTATTTTTATACCACTCCACCACCAGAAAACCTTTTATATTGTTTCTAATACAATTCACATTTAATGCTAAAATTCGTATGTCATATTTTTCCCTTTCCTTTTTTTCTAAGTGCTTTTCTTCCAGATCTTATTTTTCTTTTCCTTCACCTAAGTATTTCCACTGACTTTTCACTATATTGTTCTTATTCTTCTCCTGTCTCCATTTCTCCCTCTTCTTCATCATCACTTTCTAAAATTGGAAATCTGATCTCTTCCTGTATATTATTAACCTCACTTTGAACTGTTATTTCTTCTCTATCTCTTCATCATTTAACTGTTGTTTAGCATTCCCATCCCCATACTACCTTCTCTTTCAGTATCTTCTGTAGTAATATTTTCTGCATTATCTTTATTTCTCTTCATCTACTCTTTCCTTTTCTAATATGTGGCAGTCAAATCAGAATTGTCCAAATTCTTTACATTTTCTACAAAAAGACATTACAGTATTTTGTGATATGTCTTCTCTTTACTCCCTCTGCATTGGCTACATTTCATTTGTTACATTATTTTACAAAATGATTTTCATCCCTGCAAAAATAAAATGCTTTGGGCTGGAATCAATATCTAATAAGTCTTCGCTTATCATTCACAATTACTACAGTTTAAATATGTTGAATTTTCTCTCCTTAACATCCATTGTTACATACTCTTCCCAATCCCAAGTCCATACATTTCTTTATTCACATATATTTTTAACTTCATGTACTTTACTAAATAGTGAAAACCAGTTTTAACTCATGAAAATCTATATCATAAGTCCAAAACTGCATATTATTTTCTTTTTAGTTCTAGTCCCAGGCTCTGAAAATAGTCTTTCCATTGTGTTACTGTATTTCTTTTTTCAATCTCAGTCATAAATTTTTCCTGTAAGTTAAAGCTTTTAAATGTCAGTTCACAAAAATTTCCATTTCCCAAATTAACTAATGCTGTTATGTCTTTGAAGTTAAACCCTAGTGACAACATAATATGCTCCATAATGTCACATGTTTTCACACTGCCATCTGTTTTACTTTTTATTCTTACCACAGGACATCTTCTCTCCAGCTATTGAGAAACTGCAAATGTTTGTCTCCTCTTAGTTCCTTTTTCCATTCTTCCTTACCTTGTTACAGCTGCATAATTTCTTCTGTCCTGTAGCAAAAAACCCTTTTGCAGAGGCAAACCCTTAAACTGCCTAGTCCACTAGCTGAGAACACCCCCAGTGTTTTCCCTTCACTGGCTGTTGCTTATGTTTTTAAGATAATAATATTAACCAGAACTCCAAAGATCAAACAAGATTATTATGGACAGCAAAGGTTTAGGGATATCACCCTTGCAAACCTGAAAGCTTTGCTGTCCTTAATAAACTTGTTTTGTGTTTGGAGTTTCAGTTGACATTATCTGATTTGTTGAATTTAGTTTGCTGTTGAGCCCCATTACACAACCTTGATTTGCTGTTGACTGTGAATTCTGTTTTAACCTCTCACTTTCTTCCTCCTGTAATACTTCTGTAATACTGTCTCCACCATTGAGGTTACTCTCCTTCTTTTGGCTTTCCCTGATTTCACAAATCTACCAGTACTTGTGTCTCCAGTCCTCCAGTTTCCAACTCTGTAACAGTTATTTCATCTCTTTCTCCTTCCTTCCTTCAACATTTTTACCCTTCTCCACTCTCCATCTCTGCTACATCCTCTTCCATCTTGGAAGAACTACAGTAGCCAGCAGTTCCAGAGAGTGCTTCACTTACTCTCCTGCAATGAATAGGGGGTTCTTTATTATATTTACAAATACATCTTGTATACAATTTTTGCTACTTATGTACATTTACAATATTTACAATATTCTTAACATACTTTTACATTTACATTTAAATTTTAATCCCCCACTCCTTTCTCCATAAACAAAATTTTACATTTTTCAGGATCTCTGATAATAACCGTTTTCATTACATTTCAGTTCATTCCATATTATCCATATTATACAAAAGATTTTTACACCCAGTTTGTTCATGTCTTTTTAATTTACATTTTTATAATGTCCATATTCAATCATGTTCATATTAATATTTTCAATGTTCTTCAATTCTTTTAAATGCCCTTTATCAGATATTTATTTCCACAGTTCAAAAGTCCTTTTACACTTCATGAAGACATGTTCAGTTGTCTTCAATTCACCACATTGTATACACACTCTATATTTTATTGTTTTATATGGCATATTTGCCTTAACTGGCAATCTACCTATTGACAGGCTCCACAGAAAGTCCATGCATTCTACATGCTTTTTAAATCTATTCATTCTTGTTTTTACTGTTTTGTTCTTTAAATCACTTATCTGTTTCCATGGATAAACATAATAAAACTTTTCCATTATATTTTCATATCGCATTCTTCTGTTTTCCTCTAAAAGCAGTCCTCGGGTTATGGACATCGCTGCCACAATGTTGGAAATAACGTGAAAATTTTAAAATCGTTAAAGTTCCCCAAATCAAATCTGTGTGTGTGTGTGCATGTGTGTGTATGTGTGTCTGTGAGTGTGTGTGTGTGTGTGTCTGTGTGTGTGTGTGTGTGTGTGTGTGTGTGTGTGTGTGTGTGTGTGTGTGTGTGTGTGTGTGTGTGTGTGTGTGTGTGTGTGTGTGAGATCAAGAGAGAGTGATACAAGGGCAAAGCCTATTTACTTAACATGGTCAACTTTTTTGAAAATGTGGCTGAAACAATGGATGTGAGAAAATCAGTACACACTGCTTATCTAGATCTCGCAAATGTGTTCAACACCATCTTACATTCAGGTATTATTGATAAACTCTCTCAGCTAAATGCTAATCCCTATGTAATTCATTGGCTAACAAATTGGCTCACAAGTAGAACCAAGGAAATTAGGGTAGGTAGCTCTACCTTCTCCAAAAGACCTGTCACTAGTGGTGTACCCCAGGGGTCAGAGCTTAAGCCACTCCTCTTTGGTATTTATTTTTCAGAGGTCAAAGCTAATGTTAAGGGTTTATGGCTGACCAAGTCTACAGATGACTGAAGCTTGGTGCAGCCATAAACTCTCCAAAGGACACCAAGGTCCTCCCAAAGGGCCTTTCCAAAACAAATTGATTGTGTCAATAGTTGCAAGTAAAGAAAACTCCTGGAACAACCTCATACTGATCAGGATCTGATGCAAGAACTGTTAAGGAGAGGTGAATTTAAACTGAAAGATGAAAGGTTAATATTAGCAGCCTAGGACAGTGGACTACATACAAACTGGTTTACAAAGTCTATTGAACATGTGGGAGAAACAGACAAATGCAGGTTCTGTAAATCAGAACTGGAAATAGTTGCACATCTTGCTGCTGGGTGTGATACACTAATGGTAGAGGGCCTATATACTGAAAGGCAAAATAATGTTGCATTGGAGATTGTGCAAATATTATAATATCGAAGTAGCTGAGAAACATTGGAAACATGAGCCACAAAGTATTATAGAGAACAATTAAGTGTGTCTCATAAGAGATTACTCATTATCAACAGTTAAAAAAATAGATGCAAGAAAACCAGATATAGTAGTCCATGAAAAGAAGACAGAAGTAGCATTGATCACTGAAATTGCTACATCCAGTGATTATAGTGTCTTCCGTACAGAGAGACACAAAGTCATAAAATGCCAGGATTTGCAGGCATAGAAATGATGGCAGTGTGGAAGAAGGATATCCAGACAGCTCCAGTAGTAGTAGGAACAATGGGTCTCATAAAATGAATGTATTGTTTTATTTAGATATGCTACCAATACATATAACTCCATGTGATTTGCAGGAGTCAGTTCTGGGCACATTGTGGATGCTGCAAAAACTGAAACAATACTAATTTCATGAACTTTAATCATACTTTAACTTAGGAATGGGGTCCATTCCTGTCATGGTATTACAAACCCAAAAACTTAGAGAAATTAACCCGAAATAAGAGTCGGGCTGCCAAGTTTGTAAACCTAAGCATGTTCATTAACTGTAAACTGGCAATACTTGTTTTCTGCAGTGTAAGTGTTCTAGGTTTGTAAATCTAAGAGTAGTAATATATTTAATTACTAGCTGTGATTGTTCTTTACTAATGTATTGTATATTTCTACATTTTACTACTCCTGTATTATATATATTTTGATTTAATTTCTGCCTTTGCCCAGGAGTTATGGTTGAAATGAATCCTCAGACCAGCCCACTTACCTGAGCAAAAACGCAAACTAAATAACTCAGTAGAGAAATAAATAAGTAAAGGAATTAGTTTAGAGATTTGGTCTTATGTTTAATAGGATAGAGTAGAGTTTACTAGTGTATTCAGAGATCCCCCTGAAATAGGCACTACAGATCATGTGTAGAGCCTGAAATCTAGAAATTGAGCATTCTGCTACATCTCAAACATTCTAATTCTGGAAATTTGATGGAGAAGCCTGAGGAAGGCTATTTCAAGAATTAATTGTAGAATTCCTATCCATATACCTTTCCAGTCCTGGTTTAGGGTAAAGCACAATACATACCAGTGTGAGTGTACAATAGAGGAAATATAACTAGTTTTCTTGTACCGCTGTTTATCATGGAAGAATACAACATGTTAATGTGTATATTAAGACACTGTACTGATTTTCTCATATGAGGCATATCCCTTAAAGATTTATAATGGAAAACATTCCTGTGACTTATGTACCATGCCACTTGAAATACTCCAAGTTTCCATCCCTTTCTCCAGTGCTAAATATACCACCCATGCAGCCATGCAGAGAGGTTATTTAGGACAGGGCACCTAAGAAAGGTTCGTTCCTAATTGTTATTTGGATGTTGGCTTATTGCTTTGGGATCAGGGTCATAGAGACATGGTTAAAGGGTAAATGTAGGGTCATAGAGACAAGGTTAAAGGGTAAATGTAAACCAACAATGTAGTTGTGACCTTATTTATTGGTGCTGTTGCTTTAATGCCTTCATTTAGAGAATAAAAAAAATCAGTTCATAACATAAACAAAGACATATCTGCCATTTCTGAGAGGAAGTTTCTAACCACCAAAGACTCTGCAGTTTTACTGGCAAGTACTTATTTGCCTTACAATTCTTGGCACACTGATCATCCCCAGAGCTTAAATACTGAAAGTTTTTTTCGTCTCTTGATTACACATGGTGATCTGTAGATTTTTCTCTTCTTAGAAAACTGTGGTCTGGCTTATAACGGATTTCTCATGATATTATGACACAATTTAAAATTGTATAATACACTTTAGGTACCAGCACAAATGCACATTGCTTCTAAGATCAACCTTCTATATGGTAAAATCTAGCAAACTGAATTATCTAATTTTTTATCTGCTAATCAGTCCCTTTACTGATTGCATATTTTTTGAGTAGCAGTCCTAATGAGAAGATAATATTTCCAGAGGATTAGACGTTTGCTCTGATTTCTGTGATTGTCTAAGTTTTCCTCTGAAGGGCCAAAGGGAGTTCTCTATTAAATGCAACTTGAAGAACAGACATTGTAATCTGCTTTCCTCACGATAATTTAGTGAAATTGTAGACATCCATGCATGTATATGTACACACACACACACACACACACACACACACACTCAGAGAGACACACACACACACACACACACATGCGCGCGTGCGGAATTGGAACCACAGTGAAGTTAGCACACTGATATATAGTTAAGACCAGATATTGACAGCAGGCAAGCTAAATGGCATTTCATTCTCTAAACATTTTTTTTCTCAATTTACAATTCTCTAGGTCTATGTTTTGTACAAGCAGTGGGGTAACAGTTAGCACTGATGCCTTGTCTTCAGTTCGAGTCTCAGCTGAGATGCCTTCTATGTGGAGTCTGCATGCCATCTGTGTCCATATAGGTTTCACTGGGTGTTCTGGTTTCCATCCACACCCCAAATTATCCTTGGGTGTGCATGTTACATGAGAGTGATTTTTTTTTAATTGACAAACTTTATTAAATCCAAACCCGGTACAACATAATGAAAAAGAATGAGAAGGAAACATTAATACAATAATGAATACCATTCAAGCAGCTACCATAACATCCAATAATTAATAAATATGCTTGGAAATCTGTCCTTCTTATGATACTGTCCTTTGTCACTTGTCCTCATTGAATGTCTGTGATTAAAAGAGAGCATTTACTTGCTCCAGTCTTTTGTGAACAACTTCCAGTATTTCAAAATTCAAGATAAAGCTATAGATATTACCTCTGTAATCCTTCATAGATCCACCATAGATACTCTCATAGATCGGTCAATAAAGCTGGACAACCAAAAAGAGCAATGTGCACAACCTGTTAAGGGATGGCAGCCTATTTGGGATGAGCTTCAATATCATGCATCCACTGAGTGGCAGGACAGGCCGTGGCTCACATGCAACCATGCTTTGGATTGTGTGGATAATCAGAGAAGTCTAAATATCTGCAGTGAAAATACTTTTATCACAGCTGTTATTTTTCTGTGAGTGCAAACACACATCTACCCTACACTACATACAGAAATAGCACGTAGTGCTGTATTCTGTAAAGTTGTATTCTTAACAATTAGGCTAAATAGAGAGAAATTGTAATGTCAGTCTCACCTTATGGGAATCTCAGCCACTCAAGTATAACTTGGAATTTTACAAACTTCTCGGCTGAAATGACTAACAACACTGAAATCATTTATTGATCCCTGGAGATTTAGTTTATATCTACACTGAAATCGTGTTCATTTTTGTTGAACTGCTATGGTCTGTAGCTCTATTGCTGTATTTCTGCTAACAGTTTCAGTGTTGGCACACAGTAGTGCAATGCTTAATGTTGCTAGCTCTCTGTTTTTTCCAGTTTGGTTCCTATCTGGAGTGCTTTCTGTGTGGAGTCTGAACATTCTCCCTGTGTCTACATGGGATTTTTCCAGAAACTACACTCTCGAGATTTAATTCACTTGGCTCTTGAAGTGACTTTCTTGACATCCATTTCTGAAACATGTAGTAAATTTGTATAATAGAGACCTAATCCTAATCATCTATATAGCATGCAGCTGGCTGGAGTACAGCGTGATGTTAATCTTTATGGATCATCTATACAGAAGTATAACAAAACAATGCTACTACCATTCTATTATGCTATATTTACTGATAACACAAGAGAACGGACAGGTATTGTTATACAAACCCCATTCATTATTTGCCATCCTTTTATTTACTGTAGATAGCCATAGAGAAGAGGCTTACATAGTTTAGGAGGGTGGAAGGAAAATATGCCTTACAATTAATTCTTCTAAATCCCAGCCAGACTGTATCACTGCTGTACAGCTGAAGGAACCTTGTAAAAACTCATATACAGTAAATGAAACATTTTGCTTATGATTTTACTACTGCTTGGTTTTGTAATTTCATTTCTCTCACACTTGATTGTTGTGGGATACTCTGCTATAGTTTTCATTTTTTATAAATATAATTGCTCAATAAACATTTATGTTTTTTGGTCTGATACCTAAAGCTTTCAGTAAAAAAAAATTGTATTGGGATAAATGCAAGATGGTGACGTTAACAAGCAAATAAACTTTCCTAGTACTGAAAATGTGAGCAGAAATAATATAACAAGCCTGTTTTGTTAAGCATAATAGAAAATATAAAACATATGTTATATAGAAACTTTACTATGCGGTTTCTTATTTAATTCCTGTCAACTTTCTTTTAATCTGATACTGTTGTCCTTACATTACATTAAATGGGCTATTATTCTGCATTTTTATTTATAAACTATAAATAAAACAAACATACAGTAAGCATTTACAATAAAGTGTTGGTGAAAAGGATGAGTGAAAATAACTTAGAAATGGTGCAGGATGAAGCTTGCAAACGTTCTTGCCTGGCATCTGTTTAGTTCCAGAGATACAGGAGTCTGTAGCCTGTATTGCCAATGTGTACAAAAGCAATGAGTGTGTGTGACAAGGCAATATCCTGCTGGCTTCTGGTAGACAGCTAAGAACTTGGGATGTTTTGTGTGTGTGTGTGTGTGTGTGTGTGTGTGTGTGTGTGTGTGTGTGTGTGTGTGTGTGTGTGTGTGTATACAGAGAGAGAGAGAGAGAGGGAGACAGCACATATGCACGTATATGCATATATATGTATGTTTTGTGCTACAATATATCAATGTTTTTTATTTTCTTTTCATATTGTGCAGACGAATTTGTATGTTTTTTCAGACACGATACTCTACTTGTATCTTTAGTTTCCTTCTTTATTCTTTTAAAAGCAAGTTTCTTCTTTACAGTTCATCTACAACATGGCTTGATGTCTACACTGAAATCTCTATGGCTATCTACAATCTACAGACATTTAGAGTTAGCTTAGTACTTACTTTTTCTTACTTGTACTGTGTGCTGCAAAGTTTTTTTTGTAATTGTAAGGACATTTCAGTTCTTCATTGTGTGGCATCAGAAATAAAGCATATACAATATTAGTTGTATATGATTTAGTTGTTATATCATAACCTGATATGTACTGTACATTAGAATGCACACTCTATTTGCAATTGCTATAAACGTGATCCATGACCCACCAAACATAATTACCCTATGTACTGATTCATCTAAAAGCAATAGTAATGCAGGAAAAGGCAAAAAAAAAAATTAACAGTGGGTGATCCTAGTCCCAACATTTGCATCTGCGTAAGGGTAATCGATGAAAAGCAGCAAAGCACCAGTACTTAAATTAGTGAGGCAAGAACAAACATCACTTCTGCTTCTCATCCTAGTGAAGAAATTGCCACAGCAATTTCACTCATCTGAAGTGGCATAAAATGAATGGAAATCAATGTAATTTTCTGTGGAGGAATTTTTATAAATGTAGTCAAAAATAGGATCTGGCACTTTTGGCTGGAGGTTACAGATGCAGGCCTGTGGAGATCTCTCAAGAATTTTTACAAGAACCTCTATTGATCTGAGCTGAGTGCTACTGGCCCACAGCTAACTCAGACTGTTTTATTAATTTAGTTTTTGTTCATTTACTATAAAGGTTGATCTTATATGAATACCCTGTTTGGGGTTTTAAAGGTTGGAAAGGGTGAAGATAGGAAGGCTGAAAATAGGGAAGACAAGGGGCACATAGGAAGAGGTGGGAGAGGAGGTGCAGTATGTTTTTGGGGGATAAACCTCCATTTTCCATTTTTTTAAAGGGAAGTTAGGGAAGGAATATTGGAAGAAGGTATAGGAGAGAGGGTTAACAAATACTGAAGGAACACATGCATGTAACTGAGAGACAAGACAGACAGAAACGTTATAGTAGGTTGACGTTGAGGACAAGATATACAGATGACAGACAGAAGCAGAAGGGAGAGGGAAAAGGAAGAACAGAGAGGAAGTGTGACAATCAGTTACCACTCTGGTCTGGAGGACTTCAATTATTTACCCTTGTTGATGGAACTGAATAGGGGGACTCATATGGTGCAGAAGAGGAGGCCTCTGCTGGCTCGATGGTTGGTGGCCACTGGGTCAGTGAGTCTTGCACTCACTGGAGGAGTGAGTGTAGTGGTTGCAGGTGCCTTTCCACTGCCTTCTTATCCATGGCCTCAACCAGACCATGAAGCCTATGGCTTATCAGGCTGCCATGCACCAGGTGGCTCACAGGGGTGAAACCACCATCCGCAATTTATGAACACATCCTCAGGGAGGCAGAGCTAGGTGATGGGATTCCCTCACCTGGTAGACATGCAAATAAGATGCCCTAGGTTCCTCTGGACCTATAGAAAAAGTAACATCAAAAGGAGGAAAAAAAAAAAAAAAAAATATATATATATATATATATATATATATGTGGGGATGTTGACATGGAACAGACTAATATTGGAATTTATTTATTCATTTAATAAAATGAATTTAAACATTCATTTACTTATTCATTCATTTATTTTATTTAATAAAATGAAATTAAACATTCATTTACTTATTCGTAAATTGCTATGAAGCAACATTACATATTTTCACTATGTACTTGAATGACTGCATTCTAAGAAATAGTTATTGATGGTACTTGTTATTAATGCTTGTTATAGCATAACTGCTTCATTACTGCATGGATTACTGAGCTATAAAAATTGGCACTATTACTGTTCCAGAGGCAGTTAATGCTGTCACTATCACTGTTGGCATTATTGACATATAATGCATTTGCTTGCATTTCAGTAGTCAGTATAATACGTTGATGATTAATTTCTCTGGTTTTACTATACTGATTGAGGACTGAGGATCTGATAGTGATCTATCAGATAAAAACTTAGTATTGCATTAATGAATGGAGGGCATATGTTTTACATGATTTTTCAAATGTTTCACACATATGAGCGCTCTAAAAAAGTCTTACAAACCTTTGCTGAGTGCTGAGATTTGTTTTTTCTAATCTCTTCCTCAGCTGTGGAGATATGAAAAAAAGGAGAAAAAGAAAGTTTCTTACTCATTTCATTTATGTGTACATCATGACCGATAGCAATTTATTACTTAAAACTTATTAATCAGATTTATTAATAAATTTTAACCCCTTACATGCTTCATATTCTGAAGCAGTTCACTGTTTTTTTCATGAGAAAATGATGCATCCATCCATCCATTCATCTTCAACTCCTTTTCCCATTTTGTTTTTTTGCACATGGGGTCGAGGTGTCACATCAACAGTGTCAATCATCTCGAGTCAAGGTTTACACCACCAGTTGGCTAGTCCTGCCGCTGTAGTTCATCCATGCCACTTACTCACACACAAATTCACACCTACCACCAATTTAGAGTGTCCAATTAACCTACTGCATGTCTTTGGAATGTGGGAGGAAACCAGAGCATCTGGAGGACATGCAGACTCCACACAGAAGGCACCCCAGCCAAGAATTGAACTGGAGAGCCTCTTGCTGTGAGGTGACAATGCTACTGCTGCACCACCACGGCCACCAAAAATGATGCATGTAGTTATATAAATGTGTGACTAGGCCTCGAGGATGTATTTCTTCCAAAACTATTGCAAAGTTGAGAAGGTATCCATCTTGGAAAGCCTATTATGGTGTCTACCTTTGCTGCTTCATGAGAACTATGGTCTGTAATTTTAATAAATTGTTACAACCGGTATTGAACATTCCTGAGTTGATGCATTCAAAAGCACCAGAGTATCTGTGGAGAGGTCTAGGGTTTGGGTGTTGAGGTATTGATCTGCTTCAGAAACTTATACTAACATGGCAGTATCAGCTGATAGATAATTTCAGGAAGTAGAGCCATGTTTCTTAAATGACTGCTAATTTTGCAAACAATTCCAGTGACCAGTCCAGCTGCAAAGAAAAATTCACATCACTGTTTAGCTGTTTTTATGCAACTGTATAATTTCTGTTAGTCTTATGATATTCTAAGTCATTATTTAATTCTATATGTTATTCTGGATGACTTAAAACGTTGCAGTTTGCAGTAATGGAAACATTCTCAATATTATGCAGTGCAGCCATTTTCTGCACAGCCCCCCCCCCCCCCCCCCCCCCACACACACACACTCTTACAGCAGCTTGGATGTGATGCCTTGGTCTGTTAAGCCATTGCTGAAGTGGAGGAAGCTTTTGGAAATTAGTAAAAGCATCCTTATATGTGTACAGATGGTGTTGCAACATAAGTATAATGACTTCTACAGTAAAAGCTGAACATTATCTATAATTAAGCAGTAAACTTTTTGAAGCTATTAATACAGAACAATTACTATGCCTGAATGACTGAATTTCAATGCTTAACAAGTACAGGAACTAAACATTTCATAACAAATATTTCATGTATAACTGTAATATAGCAACAACTGTATCCTTTCTACAACAGACATGAAACATTACAGTTTAACTGACATGAATAATGCATTAACATTGATTTCTGATGTATACCTAACTGTATATATGTAAAGCACACAGATACACACACACACTCACACACACACACACACACACACACACACACAGACACACACACACACACACGCACGCACGCACACACACACACATATTATGATAAAACCGTAAAAATTTGAAGAATGCTACTTATATTAAAAACACTTTCAAAGTTAAAAGCTAAAGTTCTTTTTAACTTTAGAAGTGTTTTTAACACACACATACACACACACACACACACACACACATATATATATATATATATATATATATATATATATATATATATATATATATCAAACTTGTAGGTGTGCAGGTAGATATCCATGTATATGTACACTGGCATTTATAGCTATATCAATCTATCTGTATATGGATGCAGTGTAGTGCAGTTGGTGGATATTAATTTGTGCGACACAGCTGAAGTTTAGTATGGATTAAACAATGGGACATTTGCTTGAGCTCCTGTTTATGTGACTTCCGGATGGTCGACGAAGGGGATACATTTTGTGTGTGTGTGTGTGTGTGTGTGTGTGTGTGTGTGTGTGTGTGTGTTTGTATGGTAAGTATGGTATAGTAAGTATCAGAGCTGTCTTGTTTAGTGGTAGTATTAGGGGAAGGTTTTTTTTAAGTTAAGATGCACTTCAGAGTTAGTGCTAGTGACTAAGTTAGGGTTACCATGTATTACTAAAATGGAGAAGGGTGGAAAAGTGCGGGGAACAGATTTGCTAGGATGCTAGTTGGATAAGAAGTACCGTTTTGACTAATCTCATGGAACAATGCCCCTCTTTGAGCAAACCTGGTGCTCTTCAAGTCACTACATGCTCCAGTACACTTTGGGGTAGTTTGGAAATGAGAGATTCTAAGCCCCGACTGACAACTTTATAAGGCAGAAAACCAGCATTAAAGATCAATAAAATATAGGGGCACTTTACAATGATAAAGTGTGGAACTACAATAAATAATTTAGCAATATAACAACGGCATAAAGAAGTGTAAAATATCAGTCTGCAGTACTTACCTTTGCAAACATGGCAATGGATTAAAGCAAAACACTCAATAGTCAGGGTCAATGATTTTATATAGTAGAGAAACTGACTAAGCAGAAGAAATAGCCCACTGGCCAATCACAAAAACTCACTTAAAGCTTTTCTCTGTGATTTCCAAGCTTAGAATATAGCAGGCTGAAGACTTAATTTTTCTCAATGAAAAAAATCCCACAAGAGTGAATCCAAAGAGCATAAACTACAAAACAAGCAACAAATTAACCAGGAAACATGTCCTTGAAAAAAATGGCTACAGTGCAGAAAATGCACAGCTAAAATCAGTGAAGTACTACGGCTTCCCTAGGGTTTACAGAATTTTGTCATTAGCCAGGTTGTGTGAGGGTAGCCTGCATCATCTGTAAAGCAAAGCAGAGATGGGACACATAACAAGAAAGGGGGGGGGGTTACTCAGTAGTACCTATACCACTTTATAGATACAAAAATACCTAAGGTTAGGAACTTTAAATGGCTTTAAACTTACCAAATAGGTGACCATGAGGAAATCTGCTATGCAGGAAGAGGTGACAGTGTGAGCTTGAGTACAAAATGTGGTACTCATGGGCACTGCCAGGTTGCTGGCTGACACATTAGTAATGCACCCCCATGCATCATACACTACCAGGCAGTTGATGGAATGGTAACCCTTCCCAGTACCACTCCTCTGTGATCCAGACTGGGTCCTAATGGTAACATGGGAGTATATCACGTGTACCAAGAACAACAGGAAAGAGCTCCATCCCATAGGTAGCATGCATGTTGCTGTCTTGATCTTGAGGTGATACTGGGAAATAAATGCACTGATTCACAAATGCCATGAGTATGTTAAAGAATGCTGAAATATCTTCAAGGCAGAAGCCTGTGAGATACCCAGTGTATCTCCAGTTTGTCTCTGGAAGGTTCCCATGACAGGTAGTGTGACAGTATGAATACCTTGGTATCTCTTGTTTTATGTGTGACAGTATGGATACCTTGGTATCTCTTGTTTTATGAAGACCATGCAGCTCCCCCCAGTCCCCAACTGCACACCATACAAACTCACTAAACCCACACTATGTCCCTCTCCATGCTAAATCTATGCAAAAAAAAAAAAAAGGCTGCAAATTTACCTTTGTCCCTCACTTTGTTTTTTTATAGTATGTAGAAAGGACATGAGGGCAGTGATAATACTATGGTCTGGTTGGAAGCCATGTTATGTAGTTGTCAAGTATTGTTGAAAGAGGTATTGAAATTGCTTGTAAATCATTTTTCCAGTATTTTTGAGATATATTCCTATATTTATGTGTTCCAATATTTTTGAATAAGATTGTTGCAGACTTTTTACACATTCCTCATTTGCATCTCATTAAATCTTCATTTGCATACTGTTTTTGCAGAATATTTGGAACTGTGCAGCTGGTGTCTCTGAATTGCACCTTAACAGCACATCCATCACGAATTCCTACTAAGGTTATGTGCAACAACTATGACTATCGACTGATGTTTTATCTAGTCAGAAATTCACATGCTCTGCATGTGGAGAGGGGTGCAGCTCCCACACCTCTGTCATTTCATATAGTCACATCTGAAGTTGTTACAGCTCAGACAAAGAAAGAGATCTATGGAATCTGCAGAAAATTCAGCAAATTGTCATTTCAGCTACAGCTGGTATGTTCTGTTCAACATTTTACAAATTAACTGAATATCTTAAGAAAAATATTTGTGTATATAATAATTCAATCTATCAGTAAAAAAGGTTTAATACTAATGAATTATTATATACACAAATATTTTTCTTCATTTATATTTACTTATTTATTTATTTATTAGACATTTTAACACAACGTGACATTTTAATACAACTTGACACATTTAGACGTACATTTTTTAAATTCTCTTCATCAACAACGTTTTTTACATTAGATAGGTTTCATCATGTGATCATGTGCATAGACTTTTTGGATAAAGACTTTTTTACACAGTATATTATATTTTATTACACACACAATTACACACAAAATATAAATACTCATTACACAAGTATTTTTAACATGTATAACATTTGGTATAGCTCAACAGGGTTATTTTATTGGTTTATGTGACTTTAAATATGTACTTGACTTTTGGCGCCAAACGAGTTTTAAAAGGAGATCCTAGCACTTTGATATTGGTTCTGAGGAAGTCTGCATTTCCACAGATGAAAGCGCTTAACCTGGATTTACTTGGATTCAACTTGGAATTTTGTTTTTGGTGAATTGTTCTGTGGAGCTCTGAAATTTATATTAAAGTGTACTGCTTTTTCCATCTCTTGTCCGAGCAGTGGTTTTTCTGGATTCCACCACAGGGTTCGTTACTAGGAATAACAAAAAATAAATGTCCACCCCCTGGAATAAAAAAAAAAAGCCAAAAAAAAACAAGGGGGATGGAGGGAAGGAGCAACTACTGCAGCAGTGATCATTCGAACATGTACTGTTATGGTAAGTTCAGCTTATACAACTGTACTGCTCTCTTAATATTGATTACTGCTGAAATAGTCTTAGCTATCTCGTTAGATTACCATAGCTAACTATATTTGGGAGGCAGAAGGAGAAGGGCCCATGAGACCCTGGAAAATGGTCCTAGCAAAGCATGATCTAGATCTAGAGAAGGAATCCAGTTTATAGTGCTTTGTAAAAGTATGTATAGAGGACCAAGTAGCAGCTTCTAGAATACTCCTAGACTTCAACCCTTCCCAAAAAGCCAGAGAAAAAGCCAAGGTCCTTTTAGAGTGAGCCTTGACCCTGCCTGGAATAGATTTGTCATGGTGAATATAACAAAAGTTAATAGCTTTAGACAACCATTTGGAAATAATCTGTTTTGACACAGGTTGTTCCTTCTTACCTTCACAAGAAATCAGCAATTGATCTGATGATCGGAAAGATTTAGTTCTGTCAAGACAGTCCTTGAGTTGTCTGTGGGCATCCAATGTATGGAGCATCTTTTCTCCCTCATTTTTAGATTCAGGAAAGAAAGAGGGGAGAGGGATAGTTTCACTTAAAGTAAACTAGGATACCACTTTAGGCTTAAAAGAAGGATTAGTTTTCAAAGAAACCCTGTCCCTGTGGAAAATGAGGTAGGATTGACTCACCATAAGAGCTTGCAACTCAGACACCTATGTTGCAGAGGTCAGAGCCATCAGTAAAACTGTTTTCATGTTAAGAACCTCAAGTCAGCTAGCTGCGTCAAATGGAGCAAGTGTTAGTTTCTCTAACACAAAATGAAGATCCCAAGGAAGGACCACTGATTTACTTGGAGGCCTTTTAAGAACATTTTGACATGTGGCTGCCAAAATGACTGATAAAGGAACCTTGATAGAGAAATAAGAAAGGCATAGGACAGTAACTTACACAAATATTGTAGAACCAGAGCACAACTAGCCTTGAATGGCCACTGGCTATGTTGTTGACACCAACTAGAAACCTTTATCTATTCACTAATATATGATTTTCTAGTAGCAGGCTTTTTTCCTCCATTAGTACCTGCTACATGCCTTCAGAAAACAGGTGCCTGAAAGGAATTAAGACCCTATCATCCATGCAGTCGGCTGAACATAATGGATGTTCATAGGTTCATAGGTTCATAGGTGTATACTAGGCTAATGGCCCTGGAGCCTTTACAAGCCTAGCCCATAGAAGTGCCCTGGCATCACGCCACCCGATGTTGGTTCCCAGTGCCTCTATCAAGTAGACCCACTGGAGTGATCCCCGGGTGAACTTTCTATTTCCCATCCACTCATCTAGATTTCTCTTGAAGAGTGCCAGTGAGTTGCTCTGCTTGACATATATGGGAAATCTATTCCAGAGCATGGGCAGTCTCTGGGTTATGAACCTGTCCCTCCAGCATGTTCTGTTGATTGTGGTAATGAGGTTGAGGCCTCTGGAGCATGTGGTGTGGAGAGATTGGAATTTCTTTAGATGTAGCATTTCTAACAGAGCTGGGTCAGACATGGCTTTGTAAGTCAAGCAGAGATTGCCTCTTAGTAGATGATATGAGACAGAGAATAGATGGAGTTTTTTGAGTCTGTCCATGTAGGGCATGTGTTTAAGGCCTGAGATCCTCTTCGTGAGGTACTTTTGTGGCCTTTTCAGCTGTTGCATGTGTCTAGTGAGGTACATGCCAAATGGGGCATTATACTCGATGATTGGTATAATGAGGGAAGAGTAGAGAGAGAGATAATGACCTCTTTCTTCCTGTATGCAAAATCCTTGATAATGAGAGGTGCCACATTAAAAGACTTTCTGACCACAGTGGCAATGTGGTGGTCGAAGGAGAGGTTGCTGTCAACCTGTGTCCCCAGATCTCTTATAACACCTTCAGTGTTCAGTGGGCTCCCATCGATGTGGTAATTAGTGGGAATTGAGTTTTTCCCAAAGGGGATGATGACACATTTTTTGGCATTAAGCTTAAGGTCATGGTTTCGACACCAGTCATTGGTCTCAGTGAAGCCTTTCTGTAGGATGTCTACATCACTTGGGGAGTTAATAATGGCTCCCAGCTTGCAGTTGTCTGTGAACTTGGTCAGCCAGAGTCCATCTGTGTTGGCCTGGACTTCTGAGAAGTAGATGCTAAACAGGAGAGGACCCAGGACTGATCCCTGTGGGACTCCACCTGTGACTGGTCAGCAGTCTGACTTGGAGTCTGCTACTTTCACACTGTGGGTTCTGTGAACCAATTTGCAACCCACATAGTGATATAGGGGTTAATGTCTAGTTTGGTGAGTTTATCAATAATTCCTGAGTGGGAAATGGTATCAAAGGCCTTGGCCAGATCGAGGTAGGCTGTATGAACTGCCTTGTCCTCATCCACAGCTCTGGTGACTGACTCAAAGAAGTCAACCAGGTTGAGCAGGCATGATCTACCTTTCAGAAAACCAAACTGTGTGGGATCTAGAGTTTGGAGATTCCCTATATCCTTGCTAATTAGGTCCATGATGATGCGCCCCATAGCTTTATATATCAGACTTGTCAGGCTAATGGGGTAATAATAATTCCCAGGGTCTGTAGTCACTTCCCCTTTATGGAGAGTGATGACTGTAGCAGTACACCATTTGGTAGGGACAAAGCCTGAGGTGAGGCTGTTATTGAACAGGGCACACAGATGTGGTGTCAGTTCACTTTGTAGTTCATGTAGAACACATCCAGGGATATTGTTGGGTCACATGGAAGCTGTATTCTTGGCCTTGGACAATGCAGCTTTAGCCTGTGCTGCAGTAATGCTGGGTGCCTGGCATTCCTCCGGTGTTGTGATTGGTCCTTTGGGGGGGGAGAGGGCAAAGGTTGGCACTGAATCTGTCGGCCAGCATGTTGACAATACCTATTGGCTCAGTATAGGAAATACCATTGTGCAGTAACTCAGAGCAAACTTGGGTATTGCTGTGGAGATTCTTGATATAACTATAGAAGGCTTTGTGTTTTTAGTGCCTGCCGCAATTCTGCCTTCATAGCTGGCTTTAGAGGTTTTGATGAGGGATCTCAACTTTTTGTTAAGGCTAATAATGGAGTTTTTCCTGTCTGGGGACTTCACCTTTTTCTGCAACAGTTCTTATTTCTGTTGTAGAGTTTATTAATGGCAGGTGGCCAATAGATTGTCTTCCTTTTTATGGAGGAAAGTGTCTTGGCTCTGTTGAGTGTGGTCAGTTCCTTGCATTTATGTACGTGGTCATACAGTGCATTGGTGTATGATTCAAATCAAACACCCCTGTTCATGTGTGAGTAGATCCATTTTGTGAGAAAGCTTGTGGCAATTCCCCCTGTCCGTTTCCAAAAGAAGGGAGAACCATGGTTGCCTGGGCCACAGGGAAGTCATCACAATGATGTTGGTGGATTTCTTCTGAATCTTCAGAAGTGCCCTGGATATTAGTTGTAAGGGTGGAAAGGCATACAGGAACATTCCCGTCCAATTTAAAATAAGTTTCCTGAAGAGGAAAGTAATAAAACCAGTGAAAATAAGAAAATGGAAGTTTCTTTTCCCCAAAGGGAACTTATTTCCCAACTAAGGAAAGTACAAGCTAACTGTTGAACCTCAAAAGCCTCTGAAGAGCTTACTCTTCAGTGGCAGTAAAGCTCTGAAGGGCTTCATTCCCAAACTTAGTTTTTAGTCAGCTGAGGTGTGAGACAGTATAGAATGCTTTAGATAGGTCTAGAAAGACTGTTGAGACAAGCTTACCATTGTTGCAAAGTTGATTAACTATGTTTGTAAAGTTTAAAAGGTCAGTAGTGGTGCTATGACTAGAATGGACTCCCAGACACACTCATCCATTCACTGACATGCATGTTTCTATAGACACACAAAGACACATTCTTGATCTACTACTTAACACCCTATTGCATCTACCTAGGTCCACACCCCCTCACACACATAACCATCTGACTCCATTCATACCCTTACAAACATGTGCAAGCACTGCCACACACACACGTTCACATTCACACACCTTCACTACTACTGTACCACTGAACTATAGTCCACTTACCTGCAACTCCGTCTTTTCCATTGACTGCAATGGATGGCCTTCAGTCTTTTTTGCCATGGTAAGTTTCATGGCTGGCAGGTTAATTTACATTTTTTTTTTTTAATTTATTTAACATTTGTTGACCGGGAATGTCCGACTAGGTTCCACAGAGCCTGTTTTCAGCGGAGGCCCGGGGAGAAATGCTCCAGATGCATGTTTTTGGAATGTGGGAGGAAACCGGAGTACCCGGAGGAAACCCACGCGAACACAGGGAGAACATGCAAACTCCACACAGAAGGCACCCCAGCCGAGAATCAAACCAGAGAACCTCTTGCTGTGAGGCGACAATGTTAACCACTGCACCAACTTACATAGTTGAAGGATTCTCTGAATGACTTGATAGTGTAAATGGGTAGTTACAGGCATGTCTTGGGGAGAGTACATGACTAGTTGGTATTAGCTGCTACTCCAAATTGCCTCATTATCCTGCAGTATGGCTGGTGGGACCACTCTCCAAGATGACTTTTCCATTCACAGAAAATCACTGTGGAAAGGAGATCTCTGAATCTGAAAGGGTTACCATAAGGGCTGGTTATTCGTGGTAGGGTTTACTGTTCACAATAGCATTTTCTAAACCGCAGTTACTATTTTCATTTTTCTAAGACAAGATCTTACTTGAGAGTACCCAAACAGTAGGGAACAATTTAAATTCACTGTATTATGGAGAGCTTTAAAATCATTCAGTCTACTAACTGATACTGGTGTGATTCTTGAGTAGATGGTCATGATGTTGATACAATAAAGAGATCATTTAATAAACTTAACACAATGATCACTGACATTAACAAGGCATTGGCAAAATTATTTGCTTGTTCACTAGATTAATGCTGCGGTGGTGCAGCGGTTAGCATTGTCGCCTCAAAGCAAGAGGTTCTCCCGTTCGATTCTCATCTGGAGTGCCTTCTGTGTGGAGTCTGCATGTCCTCTCCGCGGTTGAGTGACATTAAAGACATAAAGGCAGGTGCGAGCATGCATGGGTGTGCCTTCTTTGAAGGTTGGGCTTCGGGCTGGCAACTTGGCACCATAAAAATCCACTGCCAATCATTAGCGGACCGGAGTTCTGCTGTGGAAACCCGTAACCAGGAAATGCTAAAAGACATTACTATTTGCTTGTTCACTAGAATGTATATATACATTTTTTTCTATGCAATCAGTCTAAACTACTCTGTTTTTGCTTATATTTCTGCATTTTGTGTTTGTGAAATGTTTTGTATTTCACTTGGGCTGAGCCTGAAACTGGTCAGTATTGATCAGTGCACTACTCCGGTAAACAAACAAACAAAAATAAATAAATAAATAAATAAATAAATAAATAAATTAACTATCACCATAGTGATTAATACATTGGAAAACTTAAAAGAAAAATTAAGTATTCGGGGCATTTCGACTTAATTTAGAAGCTGTGATACACATGGACCACTGACACATCTCTGTCAGAACAAGACGTTACAAAAAGGCAGCAGTAACATTAAGTAACTGTGCCATAGAACATACAACAAGCATATTCAAAGTAAATTGTTGATTCTAAAGGATTGTTAAAGTCTTTTATGGCAGAAAGGGAGTTAATAATGATTGGGAGAAAATTGTACATTTGTATTCCAAGAATGAAGAAAGGGAAGTGCAGTGAAGGGAATGATAGGGAATATGAAGGCCACTGTAAAATGAGCTGCATAATCTGAATGACCTAAAGGATGTTATGGTTTTAGAACTTTGTGAAGTGATTTTCACTGGTAAGGTGATGCAATTTTTTGAATTAATATGAATGTGATATGTGATACATTTAGCATATGTCTGGATTGGAAATCACAACATTAACTAGAATGTGCTATGAATAGACCTACTCAAAAAATGGAAAATTTTACACTAGGCTGTCTAATGTTTATTTCATAATTTATTTGATACTCCAGAAAAAATGGATATGGCATATTTTGGCTTGGAAAATTTACTCCTTTTCTAAGTGCCTCATGATCTCTTGTGAGTCAGATAGTTTTTCCGTGACAATTTGCATGTGGATCTTAGGCTTTTCAGTAGACTTAATAATATGGCAGGTATACATGAATGGAGGCTCAAGCCAAACTCAGTGGTATTTACATTTCCCTACTGTCTCAATTTATACCCTCCCCTGGCCGAGGTACCCCATTTTCCTTGATCATGACGAGCCTTTTAAGTTTACCAAATAACATTTTTTTTGTTTTGTCTAAGTTAAACTTCATGCTAAACAAGCCGAGTAGGTGAGCTACAGAGGGATGATTTAAAGTCAGGATAGTGATAATGTTATTTGTCTCCTAATGGGATTC
Source organism: Protopterus annectens (assembly GCF_019279795.1). NCBI lineage: Eukaryota > Metazoa > Chordata > Ceratodontiformes > Protopteridae > Protopterus > Protopterus annectens. The sequence continues at coordinate 206,606,434 of NC_056738.1, forward strand.
CCATGTTATCATATTATTTGCAAAATAAAATATTGTGTTTAATGAAGATTGAGTGGGACTGCAGTTACAAATATTGTAAAAGGAAGGGGCCTCAGTTCTGAGCCATGTGCACCCGCTGTTGTAAAGGGTTATATGGAAGATCATATGTGATCAGTTAAAACATCTGTGGTGTTATCTTTTAAGTAGATGGATAACCAGTTAACTTCATTCTTCTTAAACCTACAAGGAATGACTCCAGAGAAAAACTTTAATTGACCTACAGTCAAATGTAGTTGATAAATCAAGAAATATTACTTAATGTATCTCCCTCTTATCCACAGCCATCAGACTATAGTTTGTAAAAGTTTTGCTTATAACATCTGCACTGAGTTTTTTTCTAAAACAATACTGCATAGTCACCGAGAAGGTATAATGAGTATGGGTCTATATTAGATGATCGAACTTTCAAAAGTTTGACTGTCATATGGTCGATACCATATGATCGAATTTTTGAAAGTTCGAATGTTTTAATGGAGATCTTCGTATAGGGCAGAATGGGAAGATTTCACTTTTCTGCACTGTAGTGCAATCTCAGAGTTGGTATATTTAAAGAGTGGGGGATGTGGGGGGGTGCAGAGGTGCTTGCCCCCTGCTTAAAACGTTCAAGTGGGTTATTTGTGTAGTTTTTTTTTTATTAGATTTTCTAACTTTTAAAAGTTCGATCATTCGGTTTTGACCATATGACAGTTGAACATTTGAAAGTTCGATTATCTAATGTGGATATCATTTTAATTTGCATGGCAACTGTTTTTTAATTATTTTGGATAAGGTAGAAAGTAGTAAAATATGTCTAAATGAGTCAACTGTATTTAGTTCTTGCATTGGCAATGGTATGGATTATGATAATTTCTCAAACTTGGAAAACATACCTGTTTACAGAGAGTAAGAGAAAGAGATTAACAATATTGAATAATGTATTGCAGGCCCTCATAAACTTTGGTCACAGGCCATGTGAACTTGATCTGCCTGGCTGTAAAGGAATAGTTTATATAGCCACCAGTTTACCTTAAGTGTAATAACCAAAGCATATTTTAGCAGTTCATGGAGATTCCATCGGGTCTACTACTACTGAAAAATTGAACAAAAATTGAAATTTTTTTTTGGATTTGTTACCTGCTCTACATTATTGTTAAAAATGGGTTAGATTGCTGTTTTTCTCCCTCAAACATTATTTAACCCTTTTCAAAATGAATTTGGGTTTCCATATAAAGCATCCTGTTTCTGCATCAGGAAACATGCTGTAGCTCTATTGGTAAATCTTAGAATGGTCACTAATGGTATAGAAATCCTTGCAGTCTTCAAGGGAATTGTTTGTTCTGTACTTCTGGATAACAAAGGCATTTGGTCTATTTGATTTGAATGGACAGAATTTATTTTGCAGGAGCAGTAAAATTTGGGTTTATGTTCAGTCATCGAATAAGAAATACATTGAACCTCTGTTCATTGAGCGTAAAACATTGAATGTTCAATTCAGCGAACATTCAATCATTGCATATTTTACTTGTACAATGTTTATCTGATGAGTGAACATAGACCTGTAAAATGTTTATTAGCTGATTTAAAGCTGTACTGCATTCCTTGAGACTGGTGAGACATAACCAATCTATGTTGGTAGACTTTTCCACAGCTGAGTTTGTTGTTGTACTTTGAATAATGCTACCCTGCATTTTATAAATTTTAACTGAAAAAAAAGTAGTGGGCAAACTGCCATGGTCACTGAACACACTAATGCCACATCTCTTGTGGACTTCTATCCACTTCTTCAAATAATATAATTTATTTTTTTCATCTTAGCCATCTTGCACTCAAGTGACAATTTGTCACTTCATAGGAACACTGTCCTGATGTTCTTCAATATCTTTTGAAATGTTTCTTCCACTTCAAGAAAAGTATTACTCTGTTAGTGTAAAGGGCACATGTACTTTTCTTAAAAAAAAAAAAAAGCTAAGTCTGAACATTGCAAAAACATTTTGCAAACTCACTTCTCCTCTTTACATTTCTGTGACATTTGAAACAGCTACAAGAAATGAATTCAAAAAGCCAAAACAAATTATTTCAAACAAAAAAAAAATCTTTACTCTAGTATCCTATAATATGATATGATATGTGTGAGATAGACATTCTTGCAGCCAGCACTGAACATCAGTACATTCTGGAGGTCAGTAATATCAGACTTAACCACCCATATGACATTGCAGACGCTTTTGCATATCATTAGTAAACACATCGTTTGCCTTGCTCCAGTAATTTCCCTAATGTTTGAAACTTTTCTTAAGAACTTAAGAAGCTATTTCGATTTTTACAAAATTATTTTTTCAAAGGGTCGCTAAGATGCTAACAAATCGCTAAATCCATTCCAGATTCTCATCTACCTGGATCTGGAACACCTCACTAACATCTAGAACCTCACTGACATCTAGAAACCTTCCATAATGGGACCAGTACCAATGCAAGGAGTTTAGCACACAGTCCAGTCTTGCTAACAAACACATTTGAATCTTTTTAATTGATCACTTCATTGATGTTGTTGTTCTTCTTTTGGCTTTTCCCGGTTAGGGGTCGCCACAGTGGAACTCCGGTCCGCTAATGATTGGCAGTATATTTTTACGGTGACGAGGTGTCAGCCCGATGCCCAACCTTCAATGAAAGCACACCCATTCACGCTTGACTTTCGAACGCCACTTAACCACAGGGAGGACATGCAGATTCCACACAGAAGACGCTCCAGCTGAGAATCGAATGGGAGAACCTCTTGCTGTGAGGCGACAACGCTACCACTGCACCACCGCAGTTACTGATCACTTCATTGATATGAACACTAATTTATGGTTCTCAGAAATGTATGGTTCTCAAAAAATGAAATTACATTTTCATGAGAAGAAATCCGGGAATTATAATCACGATTTTTAAGTGTAATTTCTGGTCATTCAAGTGATTTCATTATTATATTTATCTTCTAGTTTCTCCATCTCATTAACACCTGTGTGACTTGGAATGTCACACTTTTAGCAGTCTACACATATCTTGCATTCCACAGCATTTTCTGAAAAATAAACTTAAAAAGCATAAGATAAACAAATGTAAATATTTTGCGAACAATAAAAGCTATTAACATTGTACAAATGTCAATGTTATCAGTAAGAACTATTCTTTACTGTGATAATAGTCAGTGAATTCATGGTTTCTTCCCTAAATACTGTAATATATTATAATGCACACAACCCCCAAATTATACTGTTGTAAACTTTCACAAACAAATTTTCATATCTTGAAAACTGCACAAGCTAATCATATATTACTTTAACATTTTTGTTAACCCGACATAAGCTTTCACATGACAAAATAAATTTCTCTATAAGTGGATGTTTACTGAGATAGTTACAGAAATATTTAAACATATGCTTAATTGTATAATTAGCAAACCAAATAATACTGGTTATCACTCAAGATGTGCAACTTACAGTGCAAATATCCATGACAGTTTTCTTCAACATCAAGGGTTTCACTTAATATCATGCAACAGTTAGTAAGTCACTAGTGTTTTAAGTATTAAGCATATCTTGAAATATTTCTTATTTTCATAATTACTAGCAAACTATTAGCAATATCTCCAGGATAGAGTGATACAAACCAGCATTGATAGTGAATTTTTCTGTCTCAAACATTTGGTGTTTTGCACCATACACCTCAATAATAAGAAAGGTCTCTCAGTTATGAAAATATGAATATAAATTTGAAAATCTGAATATGTGGCAATCAAAGTTTAATTTCTCCACTGCAGGTCATCCTAGACTAACAATCCTAGTATCATTTTGTCAATGACTCCTTGCCCTTTATAATGCTGCCTATTATTAGCTGGTAAGTCACTTGGAGAAGATAGACACAAAAAAGTTATGTATGCCATAAGATGGTATGGTTGTGAACTGGAAGTATACACAAAATGCAAACTGTAATTTGAAAGATGTGTGTAAGTTGTTGACATGTTATACTTCTTCCATCTATATTTCAGCACCACATGAAAATGTTCCCATGGCCTCTGTTTTATTTCACACAGGATGAGCCACAAGCCATCTGTACAGTCACTTTCCTATTGGTAGAAGTCATTATGACATGGTAGTAGAAGTTGTATTGCTATATACAGTAGGAGGCAGCATTACCCTGCAACAGGGTTATCTGGAGTATATCTTGTGCTCTTCATTTGTATGGCCCAAAGCAGCACCCACAGTGTCTTCACCAAAGTGTGGATGGCTACAAGGGTGTTGCCTTTCATAGGCGTATATTAAGACAACAACCACTGGGGCCTTTATAAGCCTAGCCAAACAACCCAACTGTATCTTTCAAGTTTATGTACCTTAGAGGTTATTTTAAGGGGTATATGTAAGCTATGGCAAGATTTACAGACTGCCTCTGATCATTAGAGACAGAGGGACTAGATGCGGGGTGTATTTCCAATTTCAATTCCACTGGCCCCGGTTTCTCTTGAATAGGGTTATGGAAGAGTTCTGCTTCACATGGATGGGAAGCCTGTTCTAGAGAAGGGGAATTCTCTGTGACACATACCTCCCTCCAAAGTGTCCAATTTATGTCACAAGCAAAGTTTAAATCCCTAGATCGAGTAATTCTTATACTATTCATTTTGTGGGTATGCAGAATCTCCATCAGAGTGGGATCCAAGGATGCCTTGTATGCCAGTTATACTTTGCCTCTCAACAGTCTGTCAGAAACAGAGTATAGAGATAGGGCTTTAAGGCAATCTGCATAGAATATGCTGTTTACTCCCTGTGTTCTTTTTGTGAGGAACCTCTGTGGACATTCCAGCTGTTGCATTTGCCTGGCTTGGTACATACTGCAAGGGGTGCTGTACTCAATGATGGATGGACTGATGAGGGATGAATTCACTGGAACAATGACTTTCTTGAACCTAGATTCCATACCCTTGCTAATAAGTTAAGCAACATACAATGATTTCCTTACTACCTTAGGCAAACATTGGTCAAAGGCTAGGCTACTATGTGCATACATACCCAAATTCCAGATTACTGGTTCTGCTCTTAGGTGTATGTTACTAATGTAGTCATTTCCTAGGTAGGCTGAATTCCCAAAGGGTACTTTAATACATTTCTTGGCACTGAGTTTTACACCTTGGCTTTGGTACAAGTCATTTGTCTGTGTTAGTCCTTTCTGTAGGATGTAAATGTCTTGGGGGTATTCTTTGACTGCTCCTAGTTTGCAGTCATCTGCAAACTTGGTTAGCCAGAGGCCTTTTGATGTACGAGAAGTAGATGCCAAAAAGGAGCGAATCCAGCACGACCCCTGAGACTCTGCTAGTGACCGTCCTCTTCTTGGGTCCAATCTGAGAGCCAACTTGTCTATCCAGTATGTGACATAGGGGTTTATGCCTACGTCTGTGAGTTTGTTTACAATGCCCTGGTGGGGTGTTGTATAAAATGTCTTAGTCAGGTCAAGGCATGCAGCACCATTTTGCTCTCATCCATCACCTTGTTGACATTTTAAAGAAGTCCAACTGGCTGAGTGGGTATGATCTATCCTTGACGAAACCAGCTGAGTTGGATCCAGTGTTTAAAGGTTTTCTATTTTCTTATTAATCATTTCCATGATAATGCTTTCCACGGCTTTGTATATGAGACTAAGTCAGACTTATGGGTCTTTAGTTCCTGGGAGTCCATTGATGGCCCATCCTTGTACAGAGGGATGACTGTTGCAGTTCTCTATTCATGTGGCACAAAGTCTGTCTGGAGGCTATAGTTAAACAGTGACTCCTGTGGTCCCAGTAGGTTATGTTTCAGGCTACTTAGGAGGCATATTAGGATATTACTGGGGGGCTATCTGTGTAGTGATTTTGGCCTTAGAGAGAGCATCTAGGACCTGTTTTGTACTGATAGTTGGTGGGTTTTTGTTTGATGGTATTTCTCAGGGTTTTTTTTGGCAGATCCTGAACCCTGATAGACAACTGATAGTGATTTTCTCCTTATTCATTTTACTGTGTGGGATATCAGTGTGTCTCACAAGTGAGTCTCAGATGATTAAAACAATGGGTAGTGTGTTGACTTTCCTTATGGGCTTTGTCGCTGAGGCTCCAAAGACTGTGGCTGTATGTGTTGTGTCAGGTGTTGTTTTGAGGGAGTGCTTTTTGGGGTTGCTGAGAATTCTTTTCTGTAGGATGAATGCCTAGGAGGACTTTGGGGTTTAGGAATGTTGTGTTTAAATGCCTCAGCATACGCTGGTCTATTATTTATTTGTTTATTTATTTACTATCTGTTCACTGAGTGGACTGGTCTGCTGATCCTTTTCATCCATGAACTGAGATCAAAGAGCAGAAAATACATCAGTCTTTTAATCAACAGAATTACATACAAAATGAGTTAATGCATTTCAGAAAATAGCAAGACTGACTCCGGATAGGGTTACATTAACAGATCCAGTCAGAGTGCATTGAGAAAAAAAAATATATATAAAAAAATTCAAGCTAAGATATGCATAAAATACAGTGCAATCATACATAAAATAAACTTCTATATACATGTGAAATATTTGTGTATATGATGCCCATTAAACAAGTTTATTAAATGTATTCTGTTATTCATGATATGGATGGTTAAGTTATCGTTGTCATGGCAGTAGCTGAGGTTGATTCACTAAAGAGGTGCTCTTTATGTACATCTTTGAATCTTTTAATGGTTTCTAGATTTTTGATGTTTAGAAGCAGGTGGTTCCAGGTATCAGATCTCAGTCTAGTGAAGGCTCTCTCACCTACAGTAGTTTTAAATGGAGGGCCTACAAGAGAGAAACAGTTGTGCTGTGTACTTCTGAGTACATAAGGTTTGTCTTGTAAAGACTGATTCACTTTTAAAAGGGGGCAGTGACTGTGTTTTAGCACATTGTAAATTAGAGTAGAAGAAAGGTAGCCCTCTGAGGCACTGAAAGACATTTGGAATTTTTTTTAGCAAATTGCAATGGTATATCTGGGTGTCTGCTAATAGAATGAATCTGCAGATTTTATTCTCAGCAGCCTATATTCTGTGAATATTGTGGGCTGAATGCATAATGGGAAAAGGAAGGTCATATTCAAGCTTGGGTATTAAAATATTCTTAACAATGGCCCTGCAAGCAACAGGTAAAAGGAGGTGACTGATTTTATAACAAGCTTTAACTGGTCATGGACTTCATTAGTTATAAAATACGTGTGTTTGTGTGTGTGTGTGTGTGCGTGTGTGTGTGTGTGTGTGTGTGTGTGTGTGTGTGTGTGTGTGTGTGTGTGTGTGTGTGTGTGTGTTGGGGGGATAAGGGAAAGGGAAGGGTCAAGTATTAGGCATCAGGTATTATGTTACCATTAAGATCTGTTAAGAGAGGGGAGGAATACTGGGTAATTTCTTTGCTGAGGTGAAGACCATGACATTGGTTTTCTTAGGGTTAATGTTTTAGTAGTGGCCTAGGTACTTAACTGAGTGAAATTGTTCTGTAACTTGGTCTGAAGGTCAGAGTGGCTTGTACTGGATTGCAGGAGCAGCATATTATCTGCTTAAATTATCAATTTAAGATTTGGTAATTCTAGGGGAAATCATTAACAAAGAGAAGAGAAGAGGACCTAGTACAGATTCTGATGGTACACCAGTATTAAGTTTACCAACAGTAGAGGATGAGAGATTGCTAAGGACTTGTAAGGTTCTTTCTTTTAGATAGCTGTGAAACTGGCAAACGTTATCTGCAAAGTTTGAGTTGCTTGAGTTTGTTGAGAAGAAGGGAATGGTTAAAAGTCCCTGTCATGTCAACAAAGAGACCAGTGGCTGCTCATTCAGGTTGTGATAAATGGTAACAGTGGCCATTGCTAGGACAGTAAAGCTAATGAAGGCATTGTGAAAACTATGCTGTGCAGCACATAAAAGGCAATAGCTGTGAACATGCTTAAGTAGTTGCTTGTATAAAAGTTTTTTCAAATAGTTTGGTAATAGGGCACAGTTTATAATGTGTCTATGTACTGGGCAGTACTATGTGTGGTGGGTGTAATGCTTGCGTTATTGGTAACTTGATTGTTATTTTGAGTACTTTTGTGTGAGAGTCTTGTCTCCAGTGATACTGTGTAATTACATCTCTCACATATTGTATCCATTTCTCTAAGTATTAGTTGGTTGTCCGTGAACATGAAATTATTCCTACATTGTCTCAAGATGCCCATATCTACCGAGCTGGCAGCAGAGAAACTGAGAAAGTCCCCATCCATGGTGTCAGGTCTTTTTAGGTGAACTACAAAAGGGTGATACAGTAGGCTTACTTGGGCACTGTGAGGGTAGAAACGATAGCTAAGCTATGTGTGACTGGATTTGTGAGACAGTGCTCCTCAGCCCACAAATGAGTTATTCTTTGTGCAATGGAGTACTGAGTAAAGTTACACAGGCAGTTTTACTGGGAAAACCTAGTTTCTAATTGGCTGTGTCTGTTCAGAACACTGCCAAATGCCACTGTGGAATTTACAGTCAAAGAAAAGTGACTAAACAAGTTTAAAAGGCCTTTGGCCAATGGGAAGAGGGCCCAGCACTGTAATTGACTGCCATTATATTTCTACTAGCCTGCTAATGACACACATCATGAATGTCAGCCACAGTATGTACCCCCCCAGAGATTACACAACTGGTATAAGGTCCCTGTCCTTAGTATGTGTGTATCAAAATAACAGGTTGTGCCTACAGCAGGACATTCATCAGCATGTCTGTGCACTCCTACTATTATCCACACAGAGGTTCCTGCACAGATATGTATGGAGACCCAACCCCTTCAATGGCAGGAAGTACTGCTATTGTGTGACTGATCCATTAGAAGAAAAACATATAGTATACAAAAGTCTCACATTGAGTAATGTTCTCTGACAGCTATACCCCTCTCTTAGAGTACACTGCAGAATATATGGTAACATGTCAGTTACATACAATTATACAAACACTTTACAAGTAATGGATATCAACAGTAATAGACATACAGTCCTTGGCCTAAAAACAGGGCATGTGTATCCCATTTACTACAATAAGCATCAAACCTTCTGATGTGGTTCTTAAAGTTGTCAAGTACAGCATATGCAATTATCATACCGAGTGACAAACCACTTTCCAGGTGCATATCTCCATCCAAAACAGAGTCATCTGTTGTCAGCTCTGCCACAAAACCAGCCTCCCCCTTCCTCAAAGTAAGTCAATAAGCAACATAGACCTAAGGCAAATGTACAAAGCAGTGACCAACATTTGCAAGCAGTTTTCTTTCCCTTGTCTTGTATGTACTGTTAATAAATTAAAAAAATGGAAGTTTGCAGTTATATGGTCTCTTTACTATTCCTTCTTGCTTGCTTTAGTAAATTTTATAGTGCAATGAGCAAAGTAAAGGCTGTGACTGTTTTTCTTGCACATTTTTGCGGCTTATAATGTGGTTATTATGCTAATGAGTCTATTTAGAGTGAATGACTCTGAACTGCACTTTTAACACATTGTGGTGGTGAAATAAAACGTGAAACAAAGCTTGTTTGATATATGCACTCACATGATTACCTGTGAAGTCCAAGGTGGATGTACAGGTAGGTCAATGACCCTGCCAGGAATGTGGGTAAAAGTACTGCTTCTGTATGGCCTATAGTGGCACTAAAGTGCAGATATTGAAGCGAATGTAGTTATTGTGATGCTGCTGTGGCACTCCTTAACTAATATAATTCACACCTTAACAACAGCCTGTCATGCAATTTGTACCCATGCTGTACTATGGTGGCACTTCAACTTGTTGTATAAACTAAGTGCCTGCCTCTGTGCATCACATGTCAGCAACAGCATTGTGCAAAGATGAAAGATAAGTACCATATTGCTGTGAATGGTGACCTGATAAGTGACACTGGCATCAGAAGGCACTGTGGGTGGCAGTGCTCCCAGATGACACTATAAGGAGTCCAAAATATGCCTATACCTAACATATAGAGACCACCAGGTGCACCTGTAAGGGGTGGTGAAAGCCACACACACTCTGGCTAGGCTTATAAATGCCCTAGGGCAGATAGCCTAGTATGAACCTATGAACCTATGAACCTGCTGGGTGGGCTGCTTTGAGGGTTGCACTATATGGTAGATTTCTGGCACAGTCTTGTCAGGGTGTTGACTGTGGTGAGCTGTGCAGAACTGCTGCAGTGACCTAAAGAGGTGCTACCTTGATTTTCTATGTCAGTGGGAAAAACAGGTCAAACTGAGTGCTCTTGAGATGTAGAGTAAGGATGCAGGGCAGGAAATTTTTACAGTATTTTACACAGAGGAACAAGAGCCCTGGCAGGACATATAATTCATGATGCTTCTCCTTTCTGTTACTATTTTTCATGTCCTAAGTAGATAGAAGAGAACCAACTCCTCCTTCAAAGACAAATGCAAAGTCTCACAAGATGCAGGGAGTAAGTAAGATTACTGAATGTCTCAGGCAACTGTTAGGTATCATAGCAGCAGAGGTTATATGGAGGCAACTTTAAATTTCATATCAAGACCAGTACATACTACTGTACATCCCTGGTATGTTTCTTCTGGCATGATACTTAACATGCACACAGGACAAGTTAGTGGGCTCCATGCATTCATGGTTGCAAATATGTGTCCAGCATGATATGTTTTTACAGCACAGCACTCCCATTGAAATGCAGTGTCAGATATCTAGGTTGGTGGCCCACTACCAATATGTGGGCATTGCCACCGCCCAGGCAGTTATACAGAAAGCAGACTACACATATTCCCATATTTGCCATGCATCATCCTACTCAATACCTATGCATATGCCAGTTGTGATTGGCATACTCAGTGTGTTTTGACCTTATGATTAATCTGTCTTGTAGCATAAATCAGCTTATATTATGGAGGTTGCCTACCATATGAGGACAGCTACCCATTTTATCACCACTGTCTCACCTGTCTGTGGGACAGAACACTGGTACAGTGACTATAAAGTCTCTGGCAATGCCCTTGTATGCACAGTCTTTCTTTGTCCCAGTCAATTGTGACATACCCACATGACAAACTCACATGCATCTTCCATGGCCTCTCATGCCCACCAGCTCATTATTATAGACCCTAGTGTCACACAAAGCTCTCCAAAGTCTTGGGTAGTATGCCGCTGCACCCTGGTCTGCACATCTACCATTAGGGCTGCATGACTTTCTGCACATTCTTCTCATTCTACCTATTAGCATCACTGCATTCTATAGCAGATGCTTAGTACTTCTGTATGTATCTCCATTGTTGATAGTTAGACACAAACAAAATATTAGTACTTTTTTATTCTTTCCCTTTTTACTATCCTTGCTTTATAATTTATTTGATGTTTCCTGTTTTGTTTTTCTCAATTTTTGTTACTATTGTAAGCAGTGTCAACCACAGCAGTTTCTGTAGTACAGCAGCAGTTCACCAACTGTCATTCTGTCCTGCCTTCTCCTGATGAGTCTCCATCTGTCTCCAGGCCTGCCTGTCTCTTGGGTGACATAAGTCATGGGATGCAGTTGATGTGGAGAGTCACTTGGTGGCTTCTGGCAGTACATCACTAGAGGGGTGTTGCCACACCTTTTGTTGATCCTGCCAGTTGGTCTCATTTGGTTTCCAGAAAGATTTAAAGGAAGTGATTGTGGGCTAGGAGCTTGATGCCAGCACTGGCCACCTGGAGAATGTCCTTGCATAACTGGCAGAGTTGTACTACTGCCAGGCACTGTCTAATGTGCCATCTGAGGCAGGACTGAGTGGGGAGGGCAGTCACAGACATCTGCCTGGGTCCTGCTTAAGACAGTGTGAAAGGGAGCTGAGATTGCTCCCTATCCCCAGTCATCATGTTGCTATTCCTTATGTGTCATCTCCCTTCCCTGTTGTGTAGACCATTTCTCCCAATCTCTGTTAGCATGCGTTTATCCAACTCCCCCTCCCCCCTTGTGTCAGCTTTCCCCCCTGTTGGTTTTTGCATTTCGTGCCTGTCTGTGTGCCTCTGGTTCCATCAGAATACCCTCTTTCCTTCTTCCACCTTTCGCATACTTCCTTCTCCATCTAACATTCTTGAAAAAAAAGTGCACTTGTTCCCCCAAAAGTATACTCTTTCTCCCAACTCCCACTCTTTCCTTCCCTGTATTTGTTCTTTCCCCCTTTTTGCTGTGTTGACATTTCCTCCACATTTAAATGAATAAAATTAGTAAGAACCTGGCTGGGAGTCATTTATTACTTTCTACAGCAATTGTTGTGTCTTGAGGTTGTGCATGTCGACTTGCAAAGTAGTGTGCAAGTTACCTCTCCACTGTTGATGCTTGAGAATGTAACCACACTTGTGGTGCACTTCTTGATTATAATAAATGTCATTTACATGTCTGGATTTCTTAATTAGTTAATAACTAATGCACTTAATGTCTCCATTATAACTGATAATTACCTAAGAGCCACACCAGGCAACTTGGCATCACAGTGATAGCCCTTATGTGGCTAAAATAGGCATGCTCCTGAATTCTAGTGTATTCTTCCTTTTGCACATGGTTCACTTTCATTTTGTATTGCTTCAGATTATTGATTTACTTGATATTCTGGTATTCTTCCATTAGTCCATACAATTTTTTTGGAAGTCCATGTCTGATAACTAGTCTTCAGGAAAGCTCTTCCAATGCAAATATAACAGTGATAAAAAAGTAGCCACTACAGATCTAATCCAGTAATATTCAACTTTATCCAGCTTATACTTGGGGTATACTATGCCAAACAACCAAAATTAGAAGTCCTTATTGTTCAGTATATGCTTCCTAAGTGCCCGATACACCCCTTGAATGATCTTTTGCCATCTAGTTTAAACCATCTCACAGGTCCATATAAGATTAATGTAATTCAGACTTTGCTGTCCACAGTGTCAGCTTGCATTACTATGCCTCATACCAACTTTCAGTGATTGCAAGGGTGTGAAATGCCACAGTTAGAACATCCTGGTGGTTGCAAATGTAGCTAAAGATGGTCATGTCCCTTCCTGTAATCTGCAGTGACATGTAAACCACTCTGCTGAACTAATGTGGGTAGTAATCATATCACTAAACTTACCTAACAAATCAGCAGGTGCAGATAATCCAATCCCATCTTATATAGCACTCTCAACCTAGGTGGCCTTGTCCCTGGAAAGAGGTTCCTTCATGCTTTGATAAACAATCCACATCATCACTGTGTGAATTTGTGTGTCCTGACCATTTCAGTAACACTTGCTCTAAGCTGAAAGTATTGCCACCAAAATATTTTCAAGTGGGGGGACCTGCTTTTGATAACTTCCATCAGCAAAATGTGACTAGCCCGTGTGTCTCACACATCCCTAGCATATAAGATACTGACCTTCACCCAACTGCACTAATTAATGGGGTGCCCATTTACTAACATTTGAGGATTATTTCACAGTAGTAGTAGCGAGGAGATGCCCTTCATGTTCTTAATGTCCTTAATAGTCCATTAGTGAAACCAAATATCCCGAGTGATGTATTCTTGCCTACTTAACCTTTTATGTTGCTGAGAATCCAGATGGGTCTTTTAGAGTCACATTTGGCCATTGCTGGCTTGCTTAATGTTTTTCAATGCTTCATATGATTTTATAAGGTTTTGATTTACCTTCTGAGGAAATATTTTAGGAATGCTCCTCCTTGGTCTTCATACTTATTAAGCTTCAGGTGAAAATCTCTTGAAACTTAGTCCATGTGACAAAGTTTCCCTTACTAGTAAAATTCCTTAAAAAACACATAATATGCTTCTTTCATATTCTGCCCTGTAAACTGCACAGAAAAATAGCTTTCACAATTGACTAATTAAACATTTAGAGTGGTAAAGAACCTACATGTCCAAGATGGAGTAGTGGGATGTATGTCAGTCTATTAAGCATTAATGAGTTTCTGCTTTTCTTTGATAAAAAAGTCATAATATAGTGCTGGACCAGGTTTTCCCCATGATACTTACAAGGAATGCCATATTTCATTTCTAATTCATTAGTTTTCAGATTAGTAACAGATCTCATTGGATGTTAATAAATGCAATAATTATAGTATTTAAGAAGGGTCTATATCACTTCATTGACGTGACACTTCAATGAATGGCATTTCATCAGAAATGCCATTCATCAAATTCTCCTCATGTGGGGGGGCTGTGCCTACCACACCCTCGCTAATTTTATATATATATATATATATATATATATATATATATATATATATATATATATATATACATACATATATATATAAGCTCCTCATGGTCTTGCAGAGCGGTGCTAGCAGCAGAGAGACGAAAAAGAGTCACTGCTACCTGATTAAGTATTTCTTTGCTACCTCTACATTAGCGACTGCATTTTTCTCGCCTAAAAGCGAGTTTGTGACTGCTTTAATACCTAAATAAGCCTGTTATTGCATTTATTGCTTACCTGCACTTTTAAGCCATTGTTTGTTGTTTGATTTAACTGTTAAGGCTGCCCACTCAAGTGGGCTAGCCTATGGAAAGCATTTACTGTGTTTTTCTGCCTCGGATACTGTCCTAAAAGAAGAAAAGAAACCCCCAAAAAATATATATATCTTTGTTTCCCGCCTTCAGTACAAGTTCCTGTGTTGCCCATATCCTTACTTGGATAGGAGGAAGCTTCTCTGTTCACCACTGAGAGTGGGGAGCTTTGAGTAGCCTATCTGTCCCTGGAGGAGTGGTCTCAGCCCAGTAACTAGTTGTTTATTGACTGTTTTGGGCTATTTCCTAGCTCTTTCAAGTCCCCTGCTTTAAAACCCACTTTGGCACAGTTTTTGTGCTTGTTGCGACTCAGCCAAGCTCCTCATGGTCCTGCAGAGCGGTGCTAGTAGCAGAGAGACGAAAAAGAGTGACTGCTACCTGATTAAGTAATTCTTTGCTACCTCTACATTAGTGACTGCATTTTTCTTGCCTAAAAGCGAGTATGTGACTGCTTTAATACCTAAATAACTTGTTATTGCATTTATTGCTTACCTGCACTTTTAAGCCATTGTTTGTTGTTTGATTTAACTGTTAAGGCTGTCCACTCAAATGTGCTAGCCTGTGCAAACCATTTTCTGTGTTTTTCTGCCTCGGATACTGTCCTAAAAAAAGAAAAAATCCCCCCCAAAAATATATATATCTTTGTTTCCCACCTTTACTGTGCTAGAATAGTCCTGAATTCAGGTTTTTCTGTATTCCGGACTTCAGTAGAAGTTCCTGTGTTGCCCATATCCTTACTTGGGTAGGAGGAAGCTTCTCTGTTCAGCAGTGAGAGTGGGGAGCTTTGAGCAGCCTATCTGTCCCTGGAGGAGTGGTCTCAGCCCAGTAACTAGTTGTTTATTTGCAGTTTTGGGCTATTTCCTAGCTCTTTCAAGTCCCCTGCTTTAAAACCCGCTTTAGCGTGGCTTTGCGCGATTTTGCGCATAGTGCAGCATCGGGCAGCACCGCTTAAACGAGTTTAAACTATTTCTGGCTCCACAAAGTCTGCTCTTCACTTTTTCCCTTGGAACTGCTCTAAATCTCAAAATAAGCGCTCTATTCTCTTTCTATAAGCCCGGCACTTGCTCATATAAGTAATCATACAGGTAAACACCAATAAACTTAAGCACTACACCCTCTTATACTCCTTTAAGTACTTGCTCCCTATTGGTTCTTTCTGATCTATCAATATGTAGTTCCTTATACTTTTCAGGCATGTCCAAAGGCCAGTTTCGGGTCTACTCCCCAGTCCAGCTGGTGAATCTGGGAATCTTGAGGCAATGTTACAACTGCCTTATGTATACAGACCATCCTCTCCTTCTCCCAACAAGCTCAAACATATGTGAGAGATGCAACTATATAGCCAAACTGGAGGCTGAGCTCTGTCAACCCAGTACTGGCACAGCCAGTCAGGAGGAAAAGGTAACCACACACACCACAAATCCAGTCTCACATAGACCCATCGCATCAGCAAACCAAACACATAAACACACAAAAACATACTCGGAGGCTCTAAACAAAAATCTGCCTAAGCAGCAGAGACCTCCAAAGCAGACATCCAAGCAACCCCCACCATGCAACAATACCCAAGTAACACATAACTCATAAAGTCAGTGTGCCACACAGTCACAGCCCTTAAGGCTTAACAACACACCGAACACACTTGTAATAGACGACTCTATTGTCAGACAAACTGATATCCCACTCACCAGACTGAATAAGGAGAAGGTCACTGTAAGCTGCCTGTTGGGTGCTAGGATCCGCCACATAACACATGCATTTAGGTCCCTCCAAAGCAGGT
Source organism: Protopterus annectens (assembly GCF_019279795.1). NCBI lineage: Eukaryota > Metazoa > Chordata > Ceratodontiformes > Protopteridae > Protopterus > Protopterus annectens. Next base: position 206,622,760 of record NC_056738.1, read on the forward strand.
ACAAATATGACTCCGTCATTGTCCATGCTGGTGTGAATGACCTGAGACGTACCTCCCTGGACCACATGAAAAGAGACATAGAGGAGCTCTCTGATCATGTAGCCCAGGCCGGTATGACCCTGACCTTGAGTAGCATCTTGCCCTCACCAAGAATTATGCCACAGTATAAAGACAAAATGATCAATTTTAACAATTGCCCAAAGTATTGGTGTCATTCAAAGGGATCCAGTGTCTGTCAGCCTGGGATGACATGCTCGACAAGCCACGCTGCTTCGTAAGGGATGGCTTGCACCTGTCACCCCTGGGTTTTTGAATACTGGCAAAGGCTCTTGCCTCCCCCATAGTGCCTTTTTTAGGCAAGGCTCAAAAAACAAACCCACCTCCATAGACAACACAAAATAAAAACTAAGGGTAATGCTGCTCAATGCCAGAAGTCTAAACCTCAAGATGCACACACCCGAGACTCTCCTCAGTATGGAGAATATTGATATCTGTGCAGTAACAGAAATCTGGTTCAAGGCTCCCGAAAGCACCCCAGCACTGCCAGGTTATACTTCATACCATGCTTTTTGGCCACAAAACTCTGACCCAACCACAAAAGGAGGGGGAGTATCCATATACATCAAAGATACACACACCTCCGGGTTACTGGCACTGCACGAAGCATCGGAGACCATCCACGTGCAACTAACAGTGGGCAAAACTGCCTTTCAGTTTGTAGCTTGTTACAGACCACCCTCCTTAACACAGGAACCCCACTCGGCTTTCCTGAGAACACTAGAAAATATGAAGGTCTTTCCAAACACCATTATATTGGGTGACTTCAACTACCCAAACATTGATTGGGAAAACTACTCAAGCCCAAACACCCTCGCCCAACAGTTCATAGAATTTATAAACTCAAATGCTATGGAACAACTGGTCACCACTCCCACAAGAGAGGAGAACATATTGGACCTGGTCATCACCAACATGGGGTCTCTATGTTCCATACCAGAGGTATACCCCTCATTGGTAAGATCAGACCATAAATTAATCTCACTGGGCATCCATATCCCGCCCCCACCCCCAGCCAAGGAAACCACGGTGAAGAACTTCTCAAAAGCAAACTTCACACTTCTCAAAACTGAGGTGGAATCTTTCAAAGGCCCTGGGCCAGTGGAAACTACGGCCCAAAATGCAGAATACTTTACAAAAGCATTCTATGGACACCTACAGGAATGCATAGAGCATGCTATCCCAAATAAAACCAAGACTCACTCCTCCAAAGGCAGGAGACCTGTCTGGTGGACCCCGGCCATAAATAAGCTATATAACAGAAGGAGGAAGCTACTACATGATAGAGCAAAATCCCAAAAAGAGAAGGCATCTCTGATCAGTACTGGCAAGAAACTACGATCCCTCATAAAATCATCTAAGGCAAACTTCGAAAGAAAAATTGCACAAGACACTAAGGATAATCACAAGTCCTTCTTTAGTTATGTCAGGAACCTGGGAGGCAACTCCCAGATATGCTCTGAGTTAGTGCAAAATGACAAAAAATACACACTGAACCCACAGACATTGCCAACATCCTGGCAGAAAGGTTCAGTGCAAACTTCTCCCCCCCTTCCCCTCCAAAAGAGCAAATGTCTATCCCAACAGAATGTAGCCTCCCTGTGATCACAGATGCACAGGTGAGAGCTGCCCTCTCCAAAGCAAAAAACACAGCATCAGTGGGACCAGATGGTGTCCCGGGCTGTGTCTTACATGAGCTCCAAGAAGAACTAAACCCTCACTTAAAGACACTGTTCAATCTCAGCCTTACTACAGGATATGTACCAAAGGAATGGAGTACAGCAACAGTGGTCCTGCTCCACAAAGGTGGTGCCACAATGGACCCCGGAAACTATCGCCCTATAAGCCTGACCACCCTGGTCTGCAAAGCTATGGAGCACATCATCATGGAAATCATAAACAAGGTCATTGGGAACCTCCAGACACTGGATCCTACCCAATTCGGCTTTGTTAAGGGCAGATCTTGCCTCTTAAACCTGGTCAACTTCTTTGAAACTGTTACCAAAGCCATAGATGAAGGAAAGGTTGTCCACACAGCCTACCTGGACCTTGCAAAAGCCTTCGACACAATACCTCACTCGGGCATCATAAATAAGCTCATCAGCTTAAATATCAACCCCTATGTCACAAGATGGGTTGCAAACTGGCTTAGGGAATAGAACCCACATGGTCAGAATTGCAGGTACCATGTCAGACTCTAAACCAGTTACAAGTGGCATCCCACAAGGCTCAGTCCCGGGACCTCTCTTATTCAGTATATATTTCTCCGAGGTACAGGCTAACACGGGTGGACTATGGCTGACAAAGTTCACAGATGACTGCAAACTGGGTGCCATAATCAACTCTCCGGCTGACACGAGCATCCTCCAAAAAGGTCTCACAGAGACGGATAACTGGTGCCAGAGCCATGGCCTAAAGCTAAATGCTAAAAAGTGCATAGTCATTCCCTTTGGGAAAAACAAAGTGCCCACAAATGACCACATAGGTGGTAATCCATTAAGTACGGAAGAAGCAATTAGGTACCTGGGGACCCAAGTAGATAGTAATCTCTCCTTTGACAATCACGTTGCCAAAGTAGTTAGAAAGAACTTCTATATAGCCTATCCTATCATGAAAGGGTTCGCATCTAGATCAAGAGAGGTCATTGTGCCCCTCTACTCATCACTTATCAGACACATAATTGAATGCAATGCTCCATTTGGGATGTACCTTACCCGACACCTGCAGCAACTGGAAAGACCCCAAAAGTACCTCACCAAGAGGATCAAGGGACTAAAACAGCTGCCCTATGCACTTCGGCTAAAGAAACTCCAGCTCTACTCAGTTGCGTACCGCCTACTCGGAGGCGATCTGTGTCTGACGTATAAAGCCATGTCCAACCCAGAATTAATGGACATGCTCCACCTCAAGAAATCCAAATCCCTTAGGGACTTGAACCTCAGCACAGAAATAAACAGGACATGCTGGAGGGACAGATTCATATCCCAGAGGCTCCCCTCACTCTGGAACAGAATCCCAATCCATATTAGGCAGAGCCCCTCACTGACCCTATTTAAGAGAAATCTTTTTGAGTGGATGGGAGACCATAAGTTTACCCCTGGGATCTCTTCTGTGTCCTTGCTAGACAGAGGTACAGTAAACTAACCTTAATATGGCTACCTTCTGTGACCTAGTATACAGAGAGACAGTCAACTAATCCAAAAGAGTGGTGAAAGCCAAACACACTCTGGCTAGGCTTATAAGTGCCCTAGGGCAGATAGCCGAATATCAACCTATGAACCTATATATATATATATATATATATATATATATATATATATATATGTATATATACCAACTCTGAGATTGCACTACAGTAGGGAAAAGGCAAATTTCCTGATCCTCACTGTACCACAATCTTGGTATGAACAGTGTGACAAACGGCATGTTCGATGTAAGTGTACTGAAATGCTGTTCGTTTAACTGAGTTTTCAATGAACTGATAGGGACCCATTTAAGAATACTATGTAAAGAGCTTAAGCTTTGATTTCAGTGTGTGTGTGTGTGTGTGTGTGTGTGTGTGTGTGTGTGTGTGTGTGTGTGTGTGTGTGTCTCTTTCCTAGGATGTGACATTTATGTCTCCCTGCAGCATGATTCATGGGGATGTCTGTGACCATTATAGTATCCATTGGAGAAATAGTTGTAACGGTAGCTTACAGGGTCAGCTGGTATAGTCAGAAGAGGACATATTAAGTTATCTTGCTGTAATTAGACTATTTATCTGTCTACAAGTGCATTCTGTTTTATTTGGAAAGGTAGTTAATAATAATTGCATAGTTTAGTGCACTTCCGTACTGCTTATAGTTAGTGAAATGAAGAACAATGAAGGTGCGACTGGATAGGTTATTTCCTAACTTGAGAATAGAGATCCTTACTAAATGAATCTAATTTCATGTAAAACTTTAATTTATCCTATCTTAACCATTTAAATTAGAGAAATTAGTATTTCGTGTAGATTTTAAGTGTGATAGGTTTTTTTTTTGTGGGGAAGAGGAAAGAAAAAATGAAAGGGTAGGCAAAACCAATGGAAATAAAGAGAATCGGGTAGACGAAAGCGTAGACGTTTATATAAGTAAATGTATGTTGGTATATAGCCTCTGAACTAACCTGTTAATGTTTCTGCATGCACTGCTGTATATTCTGGTTATCAAGACTTGACTGTTGTTGTTGTTGTTGTTGTGCCTTTCAGCTTTTCCCGGTTAGGGGTCGCCACAGCGGAACTCCAGTCTGCTAATGATTGGCAGTAGATTTTTACATACCGAGTTGCCAGCCCTGATGCACAACCTTCAACGAAGGTACGCCCATTCACGCATGTCTTCACACAGAAGATGCTTTAGCTGAGAATCGAACAGGACAACATCTTACTGTGAGGTGTCAATGCTACAGCAGCACCACCACCACTTCTGCTTTACTCTTCCAGATGGGCATACTGTATCAGGTGGGGTCTTAACAAAAACCTGCACTGTGCAATTAGTGTATATGTACTATTAAGACTTTTCTTTATGCAGCCAGGAAGCCAATTGACTTACCCTTCAGGAGTACTAACTAATTGGCTAACTTTAGTCAATCTCTTAAGTTTCACCTCCCCAGTTTGCTTCTTGTTTTTCATACAGTGCAGCTCATATTTTTTTCTAAATCAACTATCTGACTTTATACTTTGCAGTGATAAGTATCAGTTGCTAGATTCTAAACATTTTACTTAGTTCATTCTTTAACGCCTCTCACTCTCCTCGCCCCCATGAAGTGTCTCTTCTAATTTCAGATCTTAATGTCATGCACTCAATGCCATTCCAATAATTAGTCACACCCCAAGGCCAGCTGCTGTACTCAGTGATAAACATCAGTGACAGTTCATCAGCTGGAGTTGTCTAACTATGTATACAATGTCCTGGTTTAAGATACATACTTTCATAACTGTTGAAAAGTACCAGGGTATGCATAACTCAGTTGTGGTTTTACTTTTTCTGATCTGTGTTTCCAGATATGAAAAGAAAGTGGACATACTGGGTCATTTAAACTATGTACATAACTTAGTCTTTTTCAGGGGACCTACCAACATACCTACTTCAGAGTTGCATGTGATATTTAATAGAAAGTAAAACAGTATGTTCAATTACATTTCTGGCACTACAGTTTATTCAGTATGCATGACAGCGCTATTTTTAGATATTAACATAGCTATCTACTCTGTTTACGTGGACATATGTGTGTGTGTGTTTCTGTTTGTGTGCATGTACTCAGGCAACGTGAGACAAGCAGATTATTTTAACCTAGAATATGATTCATGAAAAAGAAAAAAAAGAATCAAAAGGCTCTTCGAAACAGTGTAGTTTGGAGCTCTTTTGATTTGCTTACATGGTAATTAGAGCAGATTGAGTATGTCATGTCTTTAAGCCTGCACTATTCCCACCCATGGGGCACTCTACAATGGTAAGACCTGCATATGTTTGGCAGCTGTACAGCTCTGTGAACAACAATGCTGCAGTCTCATATGTCTTCAATAACAATGTTGGATATATTTTTTGAAATGTTTTTCTTCATCCTTTAGGCTCACATTTACTTTAGCAACTGCAAAAGACAATACAGAGCTAATCTAATCCAGCTGTTTTCAGGCAGTTGTACAGAAGAGTGAGTCACAGCATCTCCTGCCTTTCTTCTTATCTGTTTTAATTCTTTACTTTTAATTGATACACGTCCATTCAGCCAAAACCTGGAGAGAGACAAACGAGGAGCATGGCTGACATTTATTTGGGTTAATACCACTGCTGTTGAAATAAGTACAAACACTTCAGCACTCTGGTCTACTCCTACAGTGAGGTATGCGTTAGTGATTTACTTTACTGAAGCAATAATACAAACCATAGTATTCTTTCAAGATTCACAGCAGAAGTAGTTCCTCTCAAATAGGTACGGGTTTCTAGAAATTTCTGTTTGGTATAGTTATATAACATCTTTAAGTTTACTGGAATGTTGCAACCACAGAAAAATAAAACTAAGGAATCAAGTTTTTAAAAGAAATGCAAACAGAATGCAGCTGTATTTACATTAGTAGCAAATGAAATTGTTTTTAGTTACTCTTACAATGACTGCATATTGAGTTTTCAAACAGTTCTGCAGACTCATAATTTTTTATTTATTTATTTATTTATGTATTTATGGTGGGGTAGTTCACCCATGCAATGAGAGTCCCTCTTCTGTACCTTCCATACATATAGTCACCTCCAAGGATGTGTGTTAGGGAAAGAGGTGCTGTATTTTTGATGAATTCCTGTCTAAAATTCTCCAGTTGCCAGATGGTTCATTGGTGTCTGGTTCCAATTCATTTCTTGATTTCTGAATATGATAGCAGTATTTCCCCAGTGTTTGTGTGTGAAGGCATTCCAGTCTCTAAAATTGAGGTTATCTGTGCTCTCACACTGTGACTTCTAAGGTTGTCATTCCAAAACCAAGGTGCAAGGTGCCCAGAGATAGAATGTGTGACATTTTGTCTTAGTATGAGCAAGGTAGGCCTTCATACCTTCCTATTTTCCAGGCCTCTATTGCTTTAGTTACAACAAGTCTTTTGAGTTTCTAAAACCATGATGGGAATTAACCTATTTCCTAAGTCAGGCTATGGTTAGAGTTCATAAAATTGGTATTGTTTCTTTGATCTTAGCCAAGAACATTCTTCTCAGCAGTCACAATGTACTCAGAATTGCCTCTTTCAGTAATTCATATGAAGTTACATGTATTGGTAACATATCTAAGTCAATAGTCAATGCTACTTTTGTCTTTTTTTCATGGACTACTATATCTGTTTTCTTGCATCTGTTTTTGGAACTGTTGGTAATGGTTGATCCCATGTAATATATATTTCATCATTCTGTGTAATGCTTTGTGGATCATGTTTTCAGTGCTTCTCAGAAACTTTTGCATTGTAGTGTTTGCACAACCCCCAATACACCAGTCTTGCCACATTATTGTACCTTTAAGGGATTAAAAGTTTCTCCAGGTTTAATTTCTCCATCTCATTTGATACCATGACAGGAATGGATCCATTCCTAAGTCAGAGTATGATTAAAGTTCATGAAATTAGTATTGTTTCAGTCTTTGATGTTAGCCAAAGTGCTCTTTGCAGCACCTAAAATGTGACAAGAAATTACTCCTTTTGCAGTTCATACAGTGTTACATGTATTGGTAGCATATATAAATACAACTGTAAATTCTTTTATATTAGACCTGTTGCTCCAACCACTACTGGAACTGTCTGGGTGTCTTTCTTCCACATTGCTCTCATTTCTGCCTGCAAATCCTGGTATTTTATGACTTTGTGTCTCTTTGTACATAAGACACTGTAATAACCGGGTGTAACAATTTCAATGATCAAGGTTACTTTTTTCTTTTTTTCCTGGACTACTGTTTTTTGAACTGTTGGTAATCCGATGCAATATAAACTTCATCATTCTTTACAAATGTTTTCAGGTTGATATTTCCAAGGCTTCTCAACTACTTCAGTATTGCAGTGTTTGCACAGTCCTCAATGCAACAGTCAACACATTATTGTGCCTTTCAGCATACAGGCCCTCTGCCATGAGTGTATCACACCCAGCAACAAGAGGTGCAGCTGTTTAAAATTCTTTTTATAGGACCTGCATTTGTCTATTTCTCCCACATGTCATGACCTTTGTAAACCAACGTGTATGTAGTCCATGAGGAATATATAATCTTAGTATGCATTTATTTTATATATCATTTGATATGCAAGATTCATTTTTCTTGTTTTCCTGTCTAACTGATCTAATACCTTGTGGAGCCAGTCAGTCACCCCAGAACTGTAAGTTAGAACAGGAATGGCAAATTTGTTTATAGCCAGGAGTTTATTTCTAGATGTCAAGGCAGTTTTCAGTGTTAGTTTTAGTCTTCTAAAGTACTCTTTACTGAGTTTAATTCATGTTTGTTGATGTTTTATTGCTAATCCTTCATCATTTCCTAAATATTTATACAGTCCCTCCTGTTGACATTTCTTTATATTACATTTCTGTCCCAAATTAACATTTTCTTGTGTTGCAGTTTTTCTACTTTAAAGGCTGCTTTTGCTCATTTATCAAGACCAAATGCCGTTCTTATATAATCTGAAAAACTTTTAGCCTCTTGCAGCTGTACTTTCAACTCATCTGATAAACTGTACCATTTTAAGTCATTCACAAAAAGTAGATGAGGTCTTTAAACAAGGTTGTTTTCTGGAAGTTAAGTTGTAACCATGGTCTAATCTGTTAAGTAAACAGCTTAATGGGTTAAGGGTAAAACAAAAAAGCAATGGTGACAAAGAATCACCCTGGAATATCCCCCTCTGAATTTTCATCCCTGGGATAATAATTTGCCCTTTGTCATGGTTTAACTGTAAAGTGGTTTGCCACTGTTTCATGGTCACTGTAATGTAATGGGTCAGTGTAAGGTATATTGTATACGTCTGTAAATTTTTCTTTATCCATGGATATGGGATGCTAAAAAAATAATTTTTCTGTAATCTGTCCATGCCATACTTAGATTCTTCCCCTTTTTACAATACTCTATTGTGGTTTTATTCAGCAACAAATGGTCCTTTGTTCCATATGACTTTCTTTTGTTGCCATTTTGTTCTACTGCCTTAATTGATTTTTTTTCTAAATTACTATAAACTCTGTCAACATTAATTTCAGTATATAGTTTTATATTGTTAGAAGACAAGTTATTGGTCTATAGTTTTTAGGATGGCTTGCAGGTTCACTCTTAAGAAGGAGCATTGTTTTTCCCTGTTGTTAACCAGCTTGGTGTCTATTTAGGATGCACATGTAAGGAATTCTTACTCAGGGCTAAATCTTTGGGGAAAGATATTAATACTTTTAGCCAAAAGTTAAGTACTGTGACTGGGCTCAGAGTTTTCCAATTAGGAGCTTTTCTTAATTTTATTTCAGTTTCTCTGGCTGTTACTTCATCCTATTTCATATCCTTGACATTAGAACCTCTTACTGTTTCTTTTAATTGTTCTTATCCATTTGGAATATTTGTTATGATCCACGGGGGTCTTCATAAAAAATTCTCCAAAAGGTGTCTATTTTTCTTTATTTGGTGGTGTTTCTATTTCTTTTGCTTTGTTTCGAAGTTCTCTATAAAACTTTTTGGGTAATTAATGAATTGCTTATTTTGTACTTTTCCTTCATGCTTACCTGCATATCTTCATTTTTCTGCCTGTGCTGATATTTTTAGTTTATTATTTGCAGTAGTGTTTGATAGATCCTAGTCTGTTTTGATACTGTGTGCTGCTTTTACCAAGTCTGTCTTACTAAGCATTTTTGATTATCTGTTCCCTCTTCGAGTTGGGAACAGTAAACACACAGAGTCAAAAGCTGCAGGAAATTTCTCTGTAGCTTTTTTATATTACTTTTTTTTTTTAATAAAACTAAGCTGGATGGGTAATGGCCATATTGTGTTACCTGTTAAAACAACCAAATTCCTGACATAAAAAAATCTACTCAAGACAAACTCAAATTTATGCTACTTAATGTTAGGAGCCTAAACAGGAAACTGCACTCCCTGGAAGCACTCCTGACCTTGGAAGATGCTGAAATATGTGCAGTCAGATATATGGTTCAAGGCCGTGGAGAAGACCCATGCCATGCAAGGCTACAATGCCTTCTACACATTCAGACCCCAAAACGAGCATGAAAGAACCAAAGGTAGAGGTGTATCCATCTTTATAAAAGCCAAATACAGTTTGAGACTGGTTATACCGTATGACTCTGTTGAGCTACTTCAGGTCCAACTAACAATAGGTAAAACACCCTATCACATCATAGCTAGCTACAGGTCCCTCACTATGAACCAAGAGAAGCACACAGCCTACCTGGACTTGCTAGAGCCACTCACTATGCAAACAAACACATTGGTCATGGGAGATTTCAACTATCTTTCCATCGACTGGGCGACATACATGAGTACAAACATGCTCAGCCTGAGGTTCCTGAACTTTGTCAGTACAAATACCCTGGAACAGTTTGCAACTTCACAAGGGGCTCAAGTGTCCTGGAGTTGGTAGTCACCAACATGTAGAGTCACTGCACTATCCCCTGTGTGTTGCCCTCCCTGGCAAGGTCAGACCATATGTTTGTCTTGTTTGAAGTAACAATCAGACTTGACACCCCCACCAGAGCAAAAAAAAAAGCAATATTTCTCCAGAGCAAACTACAGCCTACTAAATGGTGGCATAAAAAGTTCCAAACCCCCTGCTAACATAGCCAACAATGATTGCTATGCAGAGAAGTATACAAATGCTCTGTACAACCACTTAAACAACTGTATAGACTCAGCTGTACCTGACCAGATCAGAACCACATCCTCCAGAAAAAACAAACAACCCTGGTGGACCTCAAGTATAAATACATTATATAACAAAAGGAAGAAACTGTTATCTAAGAACAAGAGGGAACTTACTTAGCAGAAGAAGAAGAAGAATAGCCTCCACAGCTTGCATAAGCAAATGAGATGTTTTGTATAGTCCTCTAAAGCTAGTTAAGAGACTAAATTAGTATCCCTAGCTAAGGATAATCATAAGACATTCTTTAAATCCAAAAACTATAAAGGAATACCCAGCTATGTGCCGAACATATAGTGGATGGTAACATTCATACTGAACCCAAGGAAATTGCCAACCTGCTAGGCGACAGATTTGGCACATACTTCACCCTCCGTCCTCACCAGCCTTGCCCCAAAACATATCTGACACCAGTCCTTCACCTAGTATCTCCAAAGAACAGGTCATATCTGCACTCTCCAAGACCAAAAATATGGCCTCTATGAGACCAGCTAACATCCCAGCCTGCTTACTAAACAATTTAAAACAAGACCTAGTGGAACCACTCAGCACTTTCTTTTACCAAAGCCTGAGCTTGGGCTTTGTTCTAGGAGAGTGGAGAACAGCAGCAGTAATACCATTGCACAAAGGGGGTCCATCAAACAACCCTAGGAACTATAGACCCATAAGCCTAACCAGCCTTATCTGCAAGACCATGAAAAAATCATCATGGACCTTATCAACAAGGACATAGGTATCTTTCAATCTCTTGACTTAACCCAGTTTGGTTTTGTTAATAGTAGATCATGCTTATTAAACCTGGTGGACTTCTTTCAGAATGTCACCAAAGCCCTGGATGAAGGCAAAACAGTACATACTGCCTATCTTGACTTGGCCAAGGCTTTTGACACAATCCCCAACTCAGGTATCACTTAGAACTGGAGATTAACCGATATATCACTAGAAGTTTATCCACCTGGCTCACAGACAGAATACCTACTGTTAAAGTTGGAGAGTCCACCTCTACCAGTAGACTAGTTACCAGTGGTGTACCACAAGGATCTGTGCTAGGCCCTCTACTTTTTGGAATCTATTTCTCGGACGTCCAGGTGAAAGTAGATGGTCTGTGGTTTACCAGGTTCACTGATGATTACAAACTGGGCTCAATCACTGAGTCCCCCAACAATGTTAATGTATTACAAAAGGGCTAACACAGACAAATGACTGGTGCCAAAGGCACAGACTAAACCTAAATGCAAAAAAGTGCTTTATTATCCCCTATGGCAAAGAGGTGTAATCCTTGAAAATTACAAAACATGAACTTATCTTAGACTTGTTCTCCTCATGTTTCAAAACTTTCACTACATTTAGGTCTTGTGAGGTCAGCAGATATGTATGTAGTCCCACTTTTGCAGATCTATACATGTAATCAATTTAGAGGCGGCCCATATGCCCTTCAGAAAGGGGAATATATAGTATTGGCATGCATTGATTTTTATAAATAATTTGATGAGCATGAAGCATCCTTCTTGTTTTTCTGTCCAAACTATCCAACACCTTTTGTGGCCAGTTAATCACTCCAAAACTGTAAGTTAGGACAGGAAGAACACATTAGTTTATAGCTTGGACTTTGTTCCTAGATGTCAGTGCTGCCTTTAGTATTATGTAAGCCTTATAAAAATATTCCTTACTGAGTTTTATTCACAACTGTTCATGTTTTATTGTTGATTTTTCATCAGTTCCCAAATATTTATACACTCCATCATGCTCAAGTCATTTTATATCACATACCTGTCCCAAACTGATGTTTTCTTGGTGCTGCAGCTTTCCTACTTTAAAGGTTGTTTTTGCACATTTATCAAGACCAAATGACATTCTTATATCATATGAAAAAGGTTTGACCACTT
>NC_056738.1:206637571-206647571 GCF_019279795.1 Protopterus annectens
GTCTTATAACCTTGGTTTTAAGAAACTTCTAATTGTGTAAAACAACACAATTTTTTGTGGAGGAATTCAAAAATTATTAACTCTTGGACATTCTGCTGTAAGAATTATGCCATATACAGAAAATTCAAAATTTAAAACTAACAAAAAGACCAGTACTGAACACTGACAAAAGAACAATTTTGTAAGATGATTATCTTGAAAGCAGATCTTTGATTAGAGTCCATAGTAACACTAAATCCTAATATTTGGGGTTACCTTCCTTATTTTCCCTTTTGTACCTAGTTTATATTTTCCAATAGCTGTCCCATTCTTTCCTATAAGTAACAGTGATGTTTTTGGCCTCCTGTGAAATGTACCTGTGTGGATGAAAGAGACACTTATATGTACTTATACAGTCAGCATGTTCTTTACTTTTAATGGAGTCCTCAAATGGAAGTGTGTTTATTGTAGACAAATATCCAGTAACTACTAAAGTCAGATTATCATAACAAGCCCAGAAGTAAAATTGGTAGACTATAAAAGCAATTAGTCCCAAGTTATATACAGCTCCCCAAAGGGGGTAGAGTGAGGGTAGCTTTGTTGTTATAGTAACCTCTCTTGAAGACCTACTATTGTGATAATTATCATACAGTCTCCTTTAGGAAACAGTAAATCATAACCTTTGGGTACACTTGTCCATGCTGCAGCTTCCAACAAATCTTGGGCAGAGACATTTCTAAAGTAAGTTGCTTTCACTGCTGATGTCCCAGTGTAATGTGGTCTTAACTGTACCTTCCAAAGGTTTATTGTACTTTTTACAGCAAAAGGCAATACCCATTTAGACAAGGCTTGTTTATTGATACAAAGGCATTCATTCTCTTTTTTGAAGAAGATGCAGAGATGATGCAAACACGTGTGTCCTGCTGGTATAGTTCCTGAGATGTTTATATGCATCTAGCTAATGTAAAAGATGCTTTATTTCATTCTGGTAGTTTGGATAAAGTACTGGTAATTAAATATACTGATTCCAGGATTTTGCAGAGACAACATTTGGTATGACAATAATATTAGCTTTGAAAGATGTTCCCTTAGGAAATACAGTATAATGTAACTTCCGCAGGAAGGCCTGTACTTTGAGGTTTTTTTTCTTGAGGTAAGTCACTATGAAAAGTTTTTCTGAAAGTATGTTTTATGTCTAAAAGTTGCAAGAAAGTCCTAGCCAAGCTGGAGTCTTCACTGTGTAATACCTTAAACCTCCTCTAGTAGAGGCCCATGGATATATGCAAATGACCTCTTAAAGATATATCAGTGTTTCAGCTACACGACGTCTGACTGCCCATAGTTTTTTACCTTTTATGTCTTCATGGGTACATTTAGGCCAGTAAAACTAATCTCCACTACCAGTAGACATGTATGTTTCATCCTTTTTTTAAACGTCATCAGTAGAGCATAAGTGGATTGCTTGGCTACTGATCACTTAAGGACATAGCAGTGTTTCAGCTACAAGGCTTCTGAATGTCCAATACTTTTTACTCTTTAAGTCTTTATGGGTGCATTCAGATCAATAAAGCCTGACTGCCCATAGCTTTTTACTTTTTATATTTTCATGGATACATTTAGGCCAATAAAACTAATCTCTACTAGCTATAGACATTCATGTTTCAGCTTTTTTACCTTGTCAGTACAGAATAAATGGAAATAAAGGCAGAAAATGCATGTCTATAGCTAAATGAGTGTGGCTTTATTGGCCTGAATGTACCAACAGTCTTAAAAATAAAAAGTAAAAAGTCATGGGTATTTAGAAGCCAACAGTCTTAAAAATAAAAAGTAAAAAGTCATGGGCATTTAGAAGCCAACAGTCTTAAAAATAAAAAAGCAAAATGTCATGAGTATTTAGAAGCCATACTGCTGAAACACTGGTATGTCCTTAAGGGGTCATTTGCATAAATCACATGAGCTTCCACTACAGAAGGTTTAAGGTATTACACAGTAAAGATTCTAGCTAGGCTAGGTCTTTCTTATTGAATGGTTTATATGTGTGACCATTTTACATTTTAGTTTGGATGCTATTTAGGATATTTTGCAGGCATCTTAATGTTTGACATCAGGCTTGATTTTAAGCTCTGTGTTTCTAAAGTATAGCCAGAAAATCTAGTTATGCTGTACTAACAGGTAAAACAAAGGCCAAAACATGCACATCGACAGCTAGTGGGGTCTAGCTTTATTGACCTTAATGTACCCATAAAGACTTAAAAAGTTAAAAGTCATGGTCATTCAAAAGCCATGCAGCTGAAACACAAGTATGTCCTTAAGGGGTCATCTGCATATATCTCACAGAGCTCTACTACTGAATGTTTAAGGTATTACATGGTGAAGTCTGGTGATTGGCCAAGTCTTTCTTGCAGTTTTTACTGAATGGTTTATTTGTATGACTTTTTACCTTTTGGTTTGTATATTTTATATCTGCAACATGGAGTTAACAATATGTCTTCTTGGGGTACTTAAGTGAAGTATAGTTTTTAGGAAGGCTTGCTACATAATGATAGATTTGAATGCAAGTAGAATTTGCAGAAAGATGTATTGCGATGAATGAATAAACCAAGTCTAACTGAAGCAAGCAGTTTAGATGGTCCAAGGCTCTTGGGCATAAGAGAGTTCAAAGGGTCTATACCTTATATTGGAGCCCAACAGACAGATGTCTTCTACTTCTGTTGATGAACTTTTCTTATATTAGGTTTTTATGGACATTAAGGGCAAGAGTGGAAATACAATCATTGTTAAGAATTAAAATTCTATTCTCCAAGTTGACAGAGTCAGTATCTTGAGATCAGGATGTAATGCACTGCCTTATTGTTGTGTCAGTAAGGACATGTGTAGAGAGAAAGGACAATGAGAAAGTATGGGCCTAGTCATTAAAAGAGAAGGCTATATTGCCTGGACTAAGAAGGAACCAGTATGGTGAGGCTTGCTCTGCTTTGCTTTAAGAAATAATTATAAATTCTAAGTACAGTCTGCAAAGCATCTTTCCTGTGTAAATTGCTTTGCAGTTGTCACAAGTATATATAACTTCTGAGAGTTGCAGCTGTACTAATGACATCCTTAAAATCCTGTTAGAATGAGACGAAGTCTTACAGTGGTATAGGAGCAGCCAACACTAATACTATCAGTTTTGCATTTTTATTTTAGTCATTATAATGTACATAATATAAGGTTGTGCATTTGATGTACTCTAATTATTTACTTGTTTATCATTGCTGCAGTTTTTGTATAGCACTTTGGTTAAAATACTCTAATAAATATTGATTTAAACTGGTTTGATATCTCCCCTTCAGTAAGGAACAAAACAATACAGGGTATGAAGAGCTGAGCTGCCACAAACAGGACATGAAATGGACGCTGGTGAGCCTGTCATCATATGCCTGGAATGTAGATTATAGCTCAAGGATTGCATGATGTCATGCTGATGCAGTCTCATCGCATCATGCTTGTGTCCATGTAACATTGAGCATCTGACTATATATGTATCAATGTAGAATTTGGACTCTGTCAGGATACAAGTGCTTTATAGTGTTTACACAAACATCTTTCACATCTACTGAGGAAGCCTTCTCCATCCCCTCTATCTGAAGCTGCTAGATAATACCCTGTTGCAGCTTTTCCTGGACTATAGGAAACAGTTACTAATTCTTACCAAATGGATACCGCATCTCACACTAATGGACTTCTTCACTGGTTTTCTTTATCCTTATGTCTGAAAAGGCAAAGAACAATATTCGGTCTTTCAGGTCAACAATACTGAATGCATATTATGGAAATAAAAGCTGACCAGGAGGATATAAGATTTTCTTCTGATTATTGTTCCATCTGATCAAAATAGATTTTTGTAGGATATTCTGCTGGCTGACAAACTTAAGCTGGCAACTCATTTGCACAAATGAATGAATGATTATTGTTTACATGAAGTCTCCTTGATTATTCCAGAAATATAGAAAAAGAAATGCAGTTTTCCATCAACTGAGGTAAACTAAATGCATTATTTGAATGCACGTTAGTGTGATTTGGACCAAAATATTTCCTCATCCCAAAAGTTTGTCTCAGCTCAAACTTCAAAAGATTATTTTGATTTGCCTTTTTTCAGAACTGACACATTCTGTCTAATATTAATAAATTAAATCTGTATAAATAATCATGAATATTACTAAAGTGCTGTGCAACTGGTATAGACCTTTACATCAATGATATCTTTTGTAACTATGACCTACTGATCACTCAGGGCATGTTTTAAGGACAGAGACAGACAGACAGAACTTTCTGGATTGCTGTCAGGCTCTCTTGTTAGGGAAGCTTAACATTGCAATAACTCTTATTTTCAGACTGGCATGTGAGGATAAGTGACCAATGTTCTTTCAATGAACCTCTTTATCCTCAAAGCTTGAGAAAATATTTTTGTATTTGCTAGAAGTTTCCTATATTTGAAGCATTTCACTTTGAAAGTGGTTTCTAAGGATTTGAATAACTAGTTAAGAGCATGGAAGTGTCCACCCTTTAGTGCAGAGGGCAAAATAACCACTTGAAATGTTAAGATTTGCAGTGTCAAGTCCCCAGATGTGGAGGCCGAATGACTAGATTGCTGCTTCACAGAATATTCCCTATTCTCCAAGGAATGGTGATCACAGAGTTGGTAAATTTGAGTTCAGAAGAGGTTTGCTGTTTCAAAGAATATTCCCATTTTTCCAGAGTATGGTGATCTCTGAGTTGGTAAGTTTAAGTTTTGGAGAAGTTCGCTGTTTCTCAGAATATTCCTATTTCCCCAAGGTATGGTGATCTCAGAGTTGGTATATTTAAGTTTGGGAGAAGTTAGCTGTTTCACACAATATTCCCTATTCTCCCAGGTGTGATGCTCTCTGAGTTAGTATATTTAAGTTCAGGAGAGGTTCACTGTTTCTCAGAATATTCACTATTCTCCGAGGTATGGTAATTTCAGAATTGGTATATTTAAGTTTGGGAAGACTTGCCTCCCACTATAAGGGGTGCAGGGGGCTTGCCCCTCCCCCCAGCAAAAAGCAAATTTAAAGGATAGAAGCAATGTTTGTTATTCTCTCTTCTATTGTATCTTTGTTCTTTTTTATAGGTTTTGTAGGTGTTTACTAAGCTAACAACCACACGGACCCTTTTATGCCTAGCCATGTATCCCAAATCTCTGACAAGTTCTGGTACCCTTGATAAGTGTAAGCAGGGGCTTGGAATATGAAACATTTACAAGTAGGGGCCTGGGGAGATGAACTATTTACAGGTTGCCTCTGTCCATTAGAGACATAAGTGCCAAACCAGGCATGAATTTCCTGTTGCCCATCCAATTGTCCAAGTTGCACTTCAATTGGGTTAGACAGGAACTCTGCTTCACATGGATGAGGAGACTGTTCTAGAGATGAGTAGTGTCTGGGATACATATGTGTCTCTCCAGCAGGTTATATTTATATCACAGGCAAGGTTTAAGTATTTAGAATTGGTAATTCTGGTGCTGTTTGTTTTTGGATATGTAGGAGGTTCATCGGAGTGGGGTCTGACAATGTTCTGTATGCCAAGTGTAGATCTCTCCTCAACAGTCTGTAGGAGCTAGAATACAGGGATAGGGCCTTGAGGTGATCTGCATAAGACATTTTACTTATGCCCTGTATTCTTTTAGTGAGGAACCGTTGTGGATGTTCCAATTGTTGGATATGCCTGGTTAGGTACATACCAAAGGGGGCATTGTACTCAATGATAGGTCTGATGAGTGCCCAATACAGTGGAACAATGACCTCCTTGGATCTAGATGCCATACCTTTGTTCATAAGTTGCGCAACATAGAATGATTTCCTCACTGTTGTAGACACATGACAGTCAAAGGCTAAATTACTGTCTATGTGTGTCCCTAAGTCCCTGACTATTGGGTCAAGTCTAATGGGTGTGTTGTCAATATGATAGTTATCAGGGATGGATGACTTCCCAAAGGATACTATTATGCATTTCTTGGCATTTAGTTTTAGTCCGTGGCTCTGACACCAGTTGCTTGTCTGTGTCAGCCCTTCCTGGAGAACATTTGTGTCAGTGTGGAGTTCAATGACAGCTCCTAATTTGCAATCATCTGCAAATTTAGTCAGCCAGTGACCATTGACATTGGCCTTGGCTTCAGAGAAGTAAATGCCAAAAACGAGCATTCTAAGGACCAATCCCCAAGGGACTCCACTTGTGACTGGCCTCATTGTAGAGGTGGACTCCCCAATTCTATCTTCCTGTGTCCTGTCTGTGAGCCATTTGGCTATCCACCGGGTGACATACCTAACCTCTTGAGTTTGTATGTAACCTCTTGAGTTTGTCAACAATGCCTGAGTCGGGTATTTTGTCAAGGGCCTTTGCCAGGTCATTGCTTTGGTGACATTTTCAAAGAAGTCCACCAAGTTGAATAGGCATGATCTGCCCTTGATGATACCAAACTTGGTTGGGTCCAGTGTCTGGAGGTTTACTAGATCATTACTGATCATTTCTATGATGATTCTTTCCATGGCTTTGCGTACGTGACTAGTGAGACTTATGGGTCTGTAGTTTCTAGGGTCTGTAGACAGTGCAGCTTTGTGCTGAGGAATGACTGCTGCTGTTCTGCATTCGTGAGGCAGAAAGCCTGTTTGAAGGCTACAGTTAAATAGCAATTCCAGAGGGCCTGATAGGTCATGTTTCATGCTATTTAGAAGGCATCCTGGGATATTGTCTGGGCCCATTGATGCAATGTTGATGACCTTAGAGAGAGCATTAAGGACTTGTTCCTTAGTGATAGCAGGGGGAGTTATACTTGGTGGTATTTCCTGAGGGAAGGTTGAGGGGGAGAGAGGGACAAAGTTGGAGTTGAATTTATTGGCCAGTAGGTTTGCTATATCTTCTGGCTTAGTGTAGGTGGCTATATTTAAAATGAGCTCTGTGTGTGGACATAACTAAAGAGTGCCTTGTGGTTGTCCTTGGCCTGGGAGGCCAAAGTTACCTCAAATTTGGCTTTAGTATACTTCATTTGTCCTCTGGGTTGTTTGTTTAGTTTGATAAGAGTGCTTTTATCCTGCTGGGCGCTGCACCTCCTAATTTCTGCCATGATTTTCTTCCTTCTGTTATACAACCTATTGATTTTGTGATTCCAGCAGGGTGGCTTGTTTTTTGAGTTAGTTCTGTATTTCTTCCTGGTGAGTACAGCTGCCTCTATGCAGCTATTAACATGCTTGTATAAGGTTTCTGTGATCAGTTCTGCATAGGCAAAAGTGTTCTCGGGGATTGTGGGGGCTTGAAATTTTGCCAGATTATCAATTAATAGCTGGAAATTACCATTAGAGTAGTTCCTGAATATTACAGGTTTTGCTGGGGGTCCAGGTTTTATTTTTACTTCAAAGGAGACCATTTTGTGGTCTGACCTTACTAGGGAAGACATTACACTAGGGGGTGCACAGCACTCTCCCATATTAGTGAGGACCAGATCATGTATGGTTGCACTCCTGGTTAGTGTATTGACAGTCTGGTCCAGGGAATTTTCTGTGCCTGTACATTTGATGTTGTATAGGATTCCCAGTTAATAGTAATGTAATTAAAGTTGTCCATGAATATGGTATTAGGTTGGCTGATGGGTGTTTCCAATAAGTTTAAATACATGATATAGGTTTCCTGGGTCATAGAGGGGTACCTATAACTTGCAAGAAAGTGGTACTGGATTTTGCCTATGGTTATTTGTACATAGAACATCTCAAGTGCATTGTCCTGTTTGACCAACCTTGAGGTCTATTTATTTTTGATGTAAATAGAGACACCTCCACCTTTAGTCCCTCTCTGTGTAGTAGCTGATCTAAATGTGTGGAAAGCATTATAACCTTGCCCTGTCGGTGTGCTTTCTGCAGCTTTAAACCATGCCTCAGTGAAAGCACAGACATCAGCATTCTCTAAGATGAAGAGAACTTCTAGAGAGTGGAGTTTTATTGTTTAGACTTCTAGCACTGAGCAGTGATACCTTTAGATTTTCTTGGTTTTGATTTGCTATATTGGAAGTACTTTCAGTTTAGCATTGCCTAAAAAAGGCACTGTGGGAGAAGACAATGTTTTTGCTACTATTTGAACGCCTAGAGGGGAGAGGTGCAGACCATCCCTGAAAAAGCAGGGTGGTCTGTTGACCATCTCCTTCCATGCTGACAAATATTGCACCCACTTAGAATGAAACCATACTCTAAGCCAATTATTAAAATCAGTCATCTTTCGTTTGTATTGTGGCTTCATACTTGGAGAAGGTAAAATGCTACTCAGTGCTAAGCTCATACCAGCCTGGGACACATATTCCGAGAGTTCCATGATGTCTGTCTTCATATAGTCTAGGGAGGTACATCTCAGGTCATTTACACCCACATGGACTATGACTGAGTCATACTGTCACTTGTGGTCCAATGACTTGAATGTGTGCATAATGTGGTGGATCCTAGCCCCTGATAAGCAAATGACTGTGACTTTCTCCTTACTCAGTCTGGTGAGAGGGACATCAGTGTGTCTCATGATGGAGTCTCCAATGACCAGAATGTTTTATTGTGTGGTGACTTGCCTTATGGGCTTGGAAGTAGAGGCTCCATGAGATGTGGTTATATGTGTTGATGAGGATGTTGTTTTGAAAGAGTGGATTTGCGGCTGCTGAGGGTATTTGTTATATGTACTTCATGTAGGGGTCTTTGGAGTTTAGACAAGTTACATTCGAGTGCCTTAGCATATGTGGGTGTATATGTCTGTTTTAATTGATTGTGGTGGGTGCAGTGTGCGTACTACTGACAACCTGATTGACATTAGGAGTACTTTTATGTGAGAGCTTTGCATCCACTGACATTGCGTAAATGCATTTCTCACATACCATATCAGTCTGTTTGAGAATTAACTGGTTGCCAGTAAACATGAGCCAATTTCTACATTGCCTCAGGATGACCATATCCACCAAGCTGGTAACAGAGATAGGAGGAACGTTCATATCCATGGCAACAGACTCTTTTTTTTTTATTGATTAGACAGTTGGGATGTGAATATAAAGCAATGTCAGGAGTATACAGTTTGCAACTCTGGGGACAGTGCTTGTCACTGTAAACTAGTTGTCTTGTGTGCAACTAGGTATTGGTGAAATTCGAATCATGCTTTTACAGGAAAAATGTCACTCAGCGTGTCTGTGTCTAAACAGGGCACTGCAAAATACTTGAGGGGAAACTAATAAGTAGACCCTGAGAATTTAAGGATGAAGTATTTAGGCAGATATTCTGAAGTTAGAAACAAATGAAACAGTACTTAGTGAAAAAGACTTAGGTTGTCAATAATGATGAAAAGAGGGGAGTTGTATGAATGGCTACTGCCTGGCTACTATTGGTGCTTGTCTTACCACACCTTCACTCTGCTGGGATACAATGCCCCTTTGCTTCTTCTCTCACCAGAAACAAAACATTAGCACCAATCCCAAGATGAGAAGCAGGCCACAGCCTGTTTGATGATCCACAGTCTTGTCCCAGATGATGCAGGGGTCTGTAGGCTTGTTGTAGCCTTTTCCTAGTAGATGGCTTGAACAGCAACAAGACCAGTCAGGAACATCAAGCACAGACAATCACTGCCCAAACAGAAGCAGTCAAGATTCAATGCACTCTGCTCCTTCTCTCATCAGGATCAGAATATAAACACAGAGTCCAAGTTGTCACCTATGGAGCAGTTATTAGGCTTTCCGGTGATCAGCAGTCTCTAGGAAATAATGTCCCTATGCTCCTCATCTCACCAGGAGAAAACAGAAGCACTAATCCTAAGATAACTACTGAGAGGCAGAATGTGGGCTCTCCAATAATTGGAGGTCTTGCAATAGATGTTGCAGATTTTAAGGGTAAGATGAAAAATATGGGTTGATATCCTAAGCACTGCAGTGTGTATTAAGCAATTAGATATGAAAGGGGGTAACTTAAGATTTATCTGTCTAGGTGGAGAGCCACTAATTTTAAAAGAGCAA